>NC_064925.1:523637610-523937610 GCF_023897955.1 Schistocerca gregaria | reverse complement strand
ATCATTCGGAAGACACAGTGGATCTACACAAGTTTGCTTCTATCCTTGGGAACCAGTTCACCCCCTACATGCAGTTTGTTTTTGCTTGGCACAATGGCGCCCCCTTTCAGGACAGTGCAATGTGTCACATAGCTAGCAGTGTATGTATGTAGTTTGAAGACCATCAGGATGAGTTCACTGTGCTCCTCTGGCCACCGAACTTCCTGGATTTAAACCATTCAAGAATCTTGGGACCACTGTAAACAGGATGTTTGCGCCATGGATCCTTGACTCAGAAATTTAGCGCAGTCGCCATCGCCATGGTTCCACAGAGCTGTCGAAACTTTTCAGAACCTCATTGACTTTCCTTCTGCACGCCTCACAGTGTTCCATTGCGCAGAAGAAGGTTATTCAGCCTGTTTGACAGGTGGTCACATTAATGCAACTGGACAGTGTATAACCTCTGCCAGAGATGCTGGACATAAATTTTGTCAGGAACTTATACTACTATTTGTGTAGACGGTAGTAAATTGTCCTTTCTCCCTCGCTAACTCACATGCTCGACCAGCCAGCCCCCATCCTCCCATCCTCACTGCCATTTTTCATCCTCGCCACCCCAACATGAGCTCCACTCCCAGCCCCCTCCACCTTAACTGGTCTTCCATAAGCCACACTCCCATTGCTTTCTACCATTGCTTGTTCTCTATCCTCAGCCCGTTGCCAGCCTTACTGACCCTTCACCCTTGCCCCTTCAGCCTCACTGACCCTTCACCCTTGCCCCTTATAAGCCCTTGGCATACCTCTCTGTCGTCCTACATTGCCATGCCTCGCTCTTTCCTTGCTGTAAACTTTCCATTCACTAAACCTTCCCCATCACCGTACCCTCCCCATCTCTCACAATCTTCCCCCTCATTGTAGCCTCCCCATCCGACTAAACCTTCCCCACTCGTGTTACCTGCCCCCTTCAATGTGTGCTCCCAAATTCACTGTGCATACTCTCCTTGCTATGCACTATTCCCATGCCACGTACTACCCTCTCGATGATGACCCCTCTAACAGTACTTACCCATTTCAATAATACCTACCCCATTTCCATAACCTCCTTCCTCACCAGCAGCTTCATTCCTGCCCCTCCACTCCTTTCTACCCTGCATTACTGACTCCATCTCCACCTATCTATCTCCACCCCTGACCACCTGCCCTCAGACTATCTTGCACCTGACAGTTTGTATACGATTTTCCCTTCAATGTCCCTTGCATCACCGCTGTCAGCATCTCTCATGCCAACGCCGTCGACGTCCATCGGCCCAACACCGCCGATGTCCCTCAGACCACCGCTGTCAGTGTATTTCGTCCAGCCACCCTTGCATTCCCACTCTCGATGTCTTTTGCCCACCATCCTCAACATCCTTTGCCCTTCTGTCCTCAGTCTCGCAGTCCGTCTGACCTTGCCATCCTCCGTCCGTCCGACCTCGCCGTCCTCCATCTGTCCAACCTTGCTGTCCGGATTTCCTTCATTCGTCAACCTGACTTTCCTCGCCCTTATGTCGTCGGCCCGACTTTCCTCACCCTTCTGCCATCGGCTTAACCTCACTAGCCCTTCTGCCGTCAACTAGGCCTCCCCTGCCCATCTGTCCTACAATCTACCTTCTGCTCCTTTTCACCCTTCTGTGCGTGGCCATCCTTGGGTATCTACTACCTGCCCCCTTGCTCTTCTGTTCACAGCCTCCCTCAACTACTCACCACCTATCCCTTTGCTCTTCCGTCCAGGTCATTGTCGACTGTCCACCTCCTGCCCTTTTGTTCTTCCTTTCCTGATCTCCCTTGACTGCTTGCCTTCTGCATTCTATATGCTTACATCCCTGTTCTTCCATCCTTGGCATCCCTCAATGTCCACCCATGGCATCTTGTGACTTCTCATCCTCAGCCTTTTTTTACTCTCGTCCTTTTGCTCCTTTTCCTACCCCTCTTTTGGTTCTCCTCTTTGCTCCTGTGCCTTCCCCTCTTTTGCCTCTTGTGTCTCTCCCTTTTCCCTGTCATATCCTTCCTTTTGATGCCTTGCTTATCCCTCCTTCCTTATCCTCCCATTGCTCTCTTGCATATCCATCATTTCGTACCCTGTTTCTCCCTTGGTTTCCCTTATGTGACAGTGATTTTAGAAGGATGGCTTGTCAATATATTACATTAAACCTCCAACATTCATTTATGAATAAATACTACCATTCTTAGGCACACTTGCCTTTGTGTGTTGTATTTCTTGTGTGAAAAACCACATACGTGGAATTAAATTACTTAAGATATTTTGTACACTCCCAAAATTTTGGTATTGTGTGTACATATAGGAGGCAGAACTGACTGGTTGTGGGAAGGTACTACATCTGGGACAGGGTTGCCGGTTTTATTTGGGTTTGGCCGGGGGGGGGGGGGGGGGGGGGGTGCAGCCTTATTAGCCCACACTACAGATATACTCCAAAATTATAGAATGAGTAATGACTCCCTGTTAGTTTTTCTGTCTTGGCACTCTGAGATTTGAAGAAAGCTTTTCACACAGTTTCAACAAAATCTGAACTTCAACTCCTTGAGAAATAAGCCATTGGCCCTACTAACTGTGTTAGTCTGCCGAATATTAAACAAGTAAATCCTGTATCTTCCAGTAGACTTAATCATGATGGTGAGAAACTCAAATTGGAAAGAGGAGTTAATCAGAGAGATTCTATGTCACTAAAGCCATTTACAGCAGTGCATTTTCAAATTCTTGAACTGAGACAGTGAATCTAAGACAGAGAGTGAAATATGAGTAGACTAAAGCAATATATAATCAACACACTGGACAAAAAATACTGGAAGTTTACATTTAATTTGTAGAACCTGCCGATGACACAGTTGCCTGGAGTGATTCTGATCAACTAAAAATGTTTTTCAAAATGTAACTTGCTGGCTGACTATAGTGTGTAATAAACATGTTTGTACCTGTTTTGACTTTGACATTAGAAATAGTGTGTTGCTTAGCAAACATTGAGGAGATGAAAATTGTTAGGAGGGATAAGAAAACAAAAATATATTAGGGTACTAACTGGAACAAAAACATGTAACTATAGTGAAAATGAAATTGGTGTGGTCAGAATTATAAGTCCAGGTGAATGGGTGTTAGTTGGACCTAGGAAGCTCTTTACTTTATTATATTCCAAAAGATAAGGAAAGACAGAGTATGCAGTCTAGTACCAAATAGATTGATGACATAAGAAAACATGCAGGAGCAACGTACATTTATATAGTTGAAGATCATAATGAATTGAAAAGTCAGATGCCAACATACACCCTGCAATGGATGTCAGGCGGCAGTTGATGAATGTCTCTGTGCTGGACCTAGATGGCTGACAACACAAGCTAACAAGCAGTTGTTATTTTTATTATTGAAGATGGGGAGAAAATATGTATGTAGTGAAACTGCTCTTCTACACTATTTAAGGAACTTCAAAAGTGGTGGTAAATTACTTTTGAAGAATATTTTATTTATGTTACTGACCTTTAATTTCAAACATAACTTAAATACTAAATTAGTACATTGTTACATACTACTTTTTTTCCTTAAATGTTAGAACTATGGAGTGTTTCACTTCCTTTATTGTATTTATGGCTGGATTTACATCCACAGTTTGAGGCACAGTTTTGTCAACATCATATTCACATCAACACATTAATCCTTCCTATGCTGTGCTTTCTTTCCATCCCCATCTGATTCCCATATTGAACATTTGCCTCGTACCATGTAGTACACAGACATACCTTTTCAACAGTCGCAATTTTGTCAACAATGTGCAGGATATCTTGCACTGAATCCTTCAGCTGCAACTTTTTCTATATCCAAAATAAGGAAACTTTCAATTATCACTGTAATTACCCAAATCTCTTGACCAAATCCTCTCCCTTGATCCTCTTGGAAGAAGCCACATTTTCAGGAGTAGTTGGTGATGGAAAACTCTGATTTTGTAAAAGTTTGCTCCTTCATCAAACTAAATGCCTTCCAAACAGTTGTTTTCCTGTGTGTAATTGTGTTAACACAAATATGGGTGCAAATTTTTGTTATAAATATAGGAAATTTGAAGAGACCAATAAAAAATGTTGTAACAGTAGGAAAACTTTAATTTCAGGGACATAAAATCAGGTTACTGTAGAATACAGTTCAGTGTCAGCCCACACAGACTTGGTCTCAGTGCTAAGTGTTAGCTTCAGGTTATGATGTAATGGCGTTACGATGTAATTCACGTATCCTACTCATTTTTTACTTTCTCCAAACTTCTGCACTAAAATACTGTTTTTATCCTGTAACAGTATTTACATTATTGTAGAAGCATTTGTAATTCCTTGTGTACATCTAATTCATTTTCATCTGTAGCTTACCGTCCATTTTCCCAAGGATTACATTTCACACACACACACACACACACACACACACACACACACACACACACATATATTCAAGGAATCCGTCTGTTCAGATCTCTCCCTTTCCCTGCCTTGTTTCCCCCATTACTCATTCTACCCATAGAATACCAGTTGCAGTGCTGGTACAGTATAACTGTGAGGCGTATGTATGTGTGTGGACATTTATATTCTGTACTAGTTAGCTCTGAAGAAAGGCATTGTCCGAAAGTTTAGGTATGTTTTCAGTCTTGTATATGTACCTTCTATCATCAGATTCCTCAGTGACATGGTGAGCTGTAACCTTTACTCCTTCCATTAAAATTTTTTCATTAACTTATTTGTTTGCTGTAGGAATGAAAAGACTAATGTTTAATGTGTCACTTTTCAGGTATTTATCATTTGTCTGTACAAATTCAGTAACACCCAATTGTGGGCTTAGAATTTGTCAAAAAAAGGAAAATCAGAAGAGACATTTGTAAACTTTTGTGGTAAAAAGTTTTCATCAACCCAACTGGAAGTTTAATTTGAACACTACAGTGTCACTAGGCATGGCCTTATTGTAGATGATATGTCCTTGTTATCCTGTGACCTATTAAGTAACTTACCCAGCCTTTTGGTGGGAGACTTGAAGGTTAATGCAGTCTCCGAACCATGGTGCAACCTGTCATTTTTCACACATGCAAATCATTGCTGGTGTGAAGGAAGTAATGGGTGACAGTTGCAAATAAAGATTGTCTGCTGAACCTGTGGGTTTGTAATTTTACACCTTTCCACTTTCAACCAAGCCACAAATTAGGCAGACATATAATATATGTATTAAAAGAAAACAGGTTTTTGAATAAGAGAGCAGAAAGGGCGGAGAGAAACTGAAATGCTTGACAACAAGCTGATTCATAAACCAACTGTTAAAGAGATCTGGATGTTCATTTCAAAGTCAAAAACCCAGTAGGATGTAATGTTCAGTTTAGTTGTGAATCTGATTTTTTTCGTTTATATATATATACAGTTTTTTGCAATAGAGGAAACATTACTTTAAAAGTTACTAATTATAGTTGTTCCTATTTTGCAGGTAATATCATTGAGGATTGCCAGTCGTTTTGGAGGAGAGAGTCAAGAAATTGTCCTTCAGACAGCTCCAGGGAATGCAGACGAACAGGTTTCCCTGCAGCAACCAGTACCATCAACATCTGGAATATCAAGTGCAAGCTGTCCTGACACAGCAGCTGTGGCAGCTGCAGGACTAGCACGTGGTGTTGTGCATCTACTGCAGCAAGCAGTAGCATCAAAATCGGAACCACCTCCTGCAACCACATTTCGCAGTCCAAATGTTGTTGCACCTACAGACGGAGACCCTATACCACCATTTCCCCAGCCGAGACGATCGCCTGGCATCTCGGGAACACCACCTGGAACAGCCTCCTTGACAGCAGCTTCGTCTGCACCAGCAGGTGGCACAGTACCTGCAGGTCCTGCTCCTGCTTATCCAGGCCCCTTTCCATTTGCCAGTATG
Source organism: Schistocerca gregaria (assembly GCF_023897955.1). Taxonomy (NCBI): domain Eukaryota; kingdom Metazoa; phylum Arthropoda; class Insecta; order Orthoptera; family Acrididae; genus Schistocerca; species Schistocerca gregaria. The sequence goes on along the minus strand of NC_064925.1, from coordinate 523,931,696 downwards.
ACTCACGCAGCACATGCTGCTGTGCGTGACCAGCCTTTTGTTTCATCTGCTGCAGTTCCTGCCCCAGCTGCAGCACACCATAATTTTGCAACACCACCTCCACCTCCATATCCAGGTTCCCAAACCCAGCCTCAACAACAGCAAGCTGTGTACAAGACAACATCAGGACCTGCAGGTCTCAGGCAGCCGCCTAACTGTCAGGTTCCTGGTACTGCACCTGTGACTGCTGCCAATGTGGCTCTGTCGAGTCCATTGCTCGTCAACTTGTTGCAGAACGATGGCAGTGGAGGCCCACCTGCCAAAATGCCTCCACCAGTGTTGGCCGATAGGCAGGCCAGAGCTCGTGCAGCTCTGGTTGTTCAACAGCAACAGCAGCAACAGTTACATACTGCTGTTCGGCGAAAGTCTGACGGTTCCCTCATTTCTGTGCCTTCGGAGGTCCCAGCATCTCCAGCCCCGCCGGGAAAACTCGCCCATCACCCTCGTTCTGCCTTTGCGGGTGTTCCGGCATCACCTCCAGCTGACGGTCCTGTCTCCCATCCACTTCCTTCTGGTCATTCTCGTCTGCAACAGGCACCACCTGTGTCAGGCACTTCACTTCAACAGAACCAGCAACCAGTGCCTCAACAATCTGCACAGCAACAGCAGCAGAAAACGTATAGTGGGTCCCTACACACCCTTCAGGCTCCCCGTGCCCAGCAACGACCTTTGCCCGCTCCCAGTCCTGCACCTCCTCGCCCTCAGGGATCTTCATTTCAGCAGCAACAGAATTCACTACCAACAAATCCCCCACCATATCCTCGCACTGCTCAACCGGTCATCCGACCTCAACAGCAGCGTGTCAACCAAATCCCAGCGAAAGAATCAGCAAGTCAGTTGCGACCACAGAAGATGCCAGGCGCAGATTTTCAAAGATTTGCAGATATGAGACCAGCTGTGCCTGAAGCTTCGAAAGCTCGACATAGTGCTCCCAGTCAGTGGCCACGAGGGTCAGCTCCACCTTACAGTTACCGGATTTCCACTGAATCCAGGCCAAGGCCAGCCATGTCACCGCCAGTTTCTCCACCATCAGCACCTGAACCACCAGCGTCACCTCCATCAGAACTAACATCATCTGGGAAGAAACGTCAGTTCCTCATTAATCCACTGACAGGTCACTTAGAGCCAGTAGCAAGTGACAGTGGCTCAGACGGTGAGACAGAGGCATCTACAGCAGCTGCAGACGACCCATTCTTCTGCTTTCCATCTCCTCTCAATGATCGGTCCAACTCTGTGTTTTCGGATGATGATGATGATGTGAGCAGTACAGTATCACGGAGAGCTGACACAACTACTACTGATCAGTCAGACTCAGAAGCTACTGTTCGTTCCACTGGCAGTGAATCATCCATGCCATCTAGGCATCCACGTTCCAAGGTAAATGATCTCTCTCTCTCTCTCTCTCTCTCTCTCTCTCTCTCTCTCTCTCTCTCCCCCCCCTCCCTCCCTCCCTCCCTCCCTCCCTCCCTCCCTCCCCTGCCCTCTCTGTCTCACCCCTGCCCTCTGTCTCACCCCTGCCCTCTCTGTCTCACCCCTGCCCTCTCTGTCTCACCCCTGCCCCCTCTGTCTCACCCCTGCCCTCTCTCTCTCACCCCTGCCCTCTCTCTCTCACCCCTGCCTCTCTCTCTCTCTCTCTCTCTCTCTCTCTCTCTCTCTCTCTCTCTCTCTCTCACCCCTGCCCCCCCCTCTCTCTCTCTCTCTCTCTCTCTCTCTCTCCCTGCCCCTCTCTCTCTCCCCCTGCCCCCCTCTCTCTCCCCCCTGCCCACTCCCCTGCCCTCCCACCCTCTCTCCCCCCCTGCCCTCCCACCCTCTCTCCCCCCTGCCCACCCACCCTCTCTCTTCCCTGCCCACCCACCCTCTCTCTCCCCTGCCCTCCCCCCACTCTCTCTCCCCCCTGCCCACCCACCCTCTCTCTCCCCTGCCCTCCCCCCACTCTCTCTCCCCTGCCCTCCCCCCACTCTCTCTCCCCTGCCCACCCACCCTCTCTCTCCCCTGCCCTCCCCCCACTCTCTCCCCTGCCCTCCCCCCACTCTCTCCCCTGCCCTCCCCCCACTCTCTCCCCTGCCCTCTCTCCTGCCCTCCCCCCACTCTCTCCCCTGCCCTCTCTCCTGCCCTCCCCCCACTCTCTCCCCTGCCCTCTCTCCTGCCCTCCCCCCACTCTCTCCCCTGCCCTCCCTCTCCCCTGCCCTCTCTTTCCCCTGCCCTCCCTCTCCCCTGCCCTCCCTCTCCCCTGCCCTCCCTCTCTCCCCTGCCCTCCCTCCTTCCCCCCTCTCCCTCCCTCCCTTTCATCCTCCCTCCCTCTCCCCCTCCTTCCCTCCACCCCTCTCTCTCCCGCCCTCCCTCCCTCCACCCCTCTCTTTCCCTCCCCCTGCCCTCCCTCCCTCCCTCCCCCTCTCTCCCTCCCCCTGCCCCCCTCTCTCCCTCCCTCCGTCGATCCCTCCCTCCCTCCCCCTCTCTCCCTCCCTCCCTCGATCCCTCCCTCCCATGCCTTCCCTCCCTCTCCTCCTGCCCTCCCTCTCTCCCCCTCCTCTGCCCTCCCTCCCTCTTCTCCCCCTCCCTCCTCTCCCCCTCCCTCTCCCCCTCCCTCTCCCCCTGCCCTCCCTCTCCTCTCCACCCTCCCCTGCCCTCCCTCTCCTCTCCCCCTCCCCTGCGCTCCCTCTCCTCTCCACCCTCCCCTGCCCTCCCTCTCCTCTCCCCCTCCCCTGCCCTCCCTCTCCTCTCCCCCTCCCCTGCCCTCCCTGTCTCTCCTCTCCCCCTCCCATGCCCTGCCCCCTCTCTCCCCCTGCCCCCTCTCTCCCCCTGCCCCCTCTCTCCCCCTGCCCCCTCTCTCCCCCTGCCCCCTCTCTCCCCTGCCCCCTCTCTCCCCCTGCCCCCTCTCTCCCCTGCCCCCTCTCTCCCCCTGCCCCCTCTCTGCCACTGCCCCCTCTCTCCCCCTGCCCCCTCTCTCCCCCTTCCCCCCTCTCCCCCTGCCACCTCTCTCCCCCTGCCCCCTCTCCCCCCTGCCACCTCTCCCCCTTCCCCCCTCTCCCCCTGCCACCTCTCTCCCCCCTCTCCCCCCTGCCACCTCTCTCCCCCCTTCCCCCTCTCCCCCCTGCCACCTCTCTCCCCCCTTCCCCCTCTCCCCCCTGCCACCTCTCTCCCCCCTCCCCCTCTCCCCCTGCCACCTTCTCCCCCTGCCCCCCTCCCCCCTCTCCCCCCTGCCCCCTTCTCCCCCCTGCCCCCTTCTCCTCCCTGCCCCATCTCTCCCCCTGCCCCCCTCTCTCCCTGCCCCCCTCTCTCTCCCCTCCATGCCTCACCTCTCCCCTCCGTGCCCCACCTCTCTCTCCACCCTGCCCTCCCCCCTCTCTCCCCTCCCCTTCTCAATCCCCCTCCTCTCTCCCCTCCTCCTCTCAACACCCTCCTCTCTCTCCTCCCCTGCCCTCCAACTCCCTCTTCCCCCTCTCCCCTCCCCTGCCCTCCCCCTCCCTCTTCCCCCTCTCCCCTCCCCTGCCCTCCCCCTCCCTCTTCCCCCTCTCCCCTCCCCTGCCATCCCCTCCCTCTTCCCCCTCCCCTCCCCCTCCCTCTTCCCCTCCCCTCTCCCCTCCCTCTTCCCCCTCCCCTCTCCCCTCCCCCTCCCTCTTCCCCCTCCCCTCTCCCCTCCCCTGCCCTCCCCCTCCCTCTTCCTCCTCCCCTCTCCCCTCCCCTGCCCTCCCCCTCCCTCTTCCCCCTCCCCTCTCCCCTCCCCTGCCCTCCTCCTCCATCTTCCCCCTCCCCTGGCCTCCCCTTCCCTCTTCCCCCTCCCACCTCCCTCCATTCTCTGCCTCCCTCCCCATCCTCTGCCTCCCTCCCTCATGTCTTACCCTCCCTCTTCTCCCCTACCCCCTTGCTTCCTCCCTATCCTTTTTCCCACCTCTCTTTCCCCTACCTTCCCCCACCCTCCCTCCCCCCATCTCCTTTCGCTCTCCTCTGATTTACTCATTTTTCTAAATTACAGCTGTTGTTTTTCCTGTATGTCTAGAAGTGGACCAATGCCATTAGTTACACAGTTTGTGGAGCAATGTATTTGGAAAGCATGTGATGTAGACTCTTTAAAGTTGCAAGATTTTCATCAAAAGTATACAGATTATTTCTTGCCTTGTGATATGTTGCTAATCCAAGATAATCAAACCTGCATCAGTATCAGTTTGTTTAATACTACTATATATTATCCACTGTAACAAGAAATATAAGGGTTTTTCAGAAAGTATCCTCCATTTTATTGTGGCACTAGTATTCGTGCGCGGAGTGCCCTTATTCAGTAAGCGTTCAGATGTGAAAGTATGAACCTCGTTCTTTTCACATTCACTTAACCTCAAACTAAGAGAGCTGTAATAAAGTGGAAAAATCCCATGGAATGCGAAGTGTGGACAGTAATAAGATTTCTTTCAGTGCCAAACATTTCAGCAGCAGACAGTTATAGTTTTGTAGTGTATACTGTCCAGGCATTATGAGTAAAGGTGTGGTGTGACAATGGGTCCGATTTTTTAAAAAGTGGTAGAAGACAGACACCCATGATGTAGAGAGGAGTGCTAAGCCTTCAGCTGTGAGTAATGGTCTGTCCAAGAAAATGACTAAACAATTTGTGAAAATCAAAGATTCATCTTCTCTGAACTTTCTGAAACAGTTCTCGCAGATTTCTAGTACTTTTTTGTATGATGTTGTCACTGACAACTTAGGCTGATGAAAGTTCTGTGCTTGGTGGGTATTGAAGTTACTTATAGAGGTGATTTCACACTATTACGTGAAAGGAAATTTTTTGAAGAGAATTGTGAATGATGACGAAACGTGGGTGGCATACACAAACACAAAAAATGAAATTTCAGTTGATCTCTTGGAGCCCTACGAGTCCTCTCTGCAAGTTGAAGGAAACCCGCCAAGTTATGGCTGGGTTTTCTTGGTGTGCCAAGAGAGTCTTGCTGGTTGCAATTATAGAGCATGGAATGACAGTCACTTAAAATGTCGACTGTGAAACTAGAAAGAAACTTAAGTGAACCATTCAAAACAGACACCACAGTATGACGACATCCAATGGGACATTTTTAATCATCCCCCATATAGCCCAGGCTTGGCGCCAAGTGATTTCCATCTCTTCACTCACATGAAGAAGTTGCTTGTGTTGCAGCACTTCAATGCCAATGATGATGAACGTAAAAATGCCTTGATAGACTGGCCAGGGCGGGAGAATTTTATGAAGGAGGAATTTGTAAATTAGCGAAACAGTATTACAAATACTTAAATTTAAATGGTGACTATGTCGAAAAATAGCAAAGACCTGTAGTTTCGAGATACATATAATAATTTTTTCTGTACAGCCAAACATAGGCTAATTTCCGAACCATCCTCATTATTTGCTAGGAATGTTGAATCATTTTTGTTTTGGCACTCGCAATGCATTTTCTCTTTCATTGCATAATCATTTTTCCTTTGTCTGTGCAAAACTGACACATTGCTGATCTATTTAAATGAAAGAAAAAGGGCATTCACTAGTGCTGTCCGTATTCTAGTCCCTTGCTGTTATTACTAATGGTAACCACTGCATATGACTTCGTAGAGCTATAATTTACCTGCGAAAGAGTAACAATAATCCTTTCAAAATTACAACAGGCCATTTTACTTCTTCATTGTCTGTCATTTCTGGTCATTGATGCCTACCTTGCCATGGTGAGTATTTAATCAGTATTCTTATTGTTACAGGTATCACGGGATTCTGCTCAAAGCCCTGCACCGGGAGAGTCAATCAGGCTACGCCTAAAACTTGAGAAGAGTGAACCTGCTTACAAGGTAGACGTCTCATTTGTCAATGTACCCCCAGCCCGAAAAGCAGCCGAGGTGAGGGCTGCACACACTCAGCAAGGGCGACTTTTTGGAGCACAAGGAGGACAAGCAGCTAGTGGGCAGACTAGTGAAGAGCCTCGTGTACCCCCTCTCCACATATCACTTAGAGGTCGAAATGCTGCTGTTGTTGTAGGCTCCCGCAAGGACAGAAAGTGGCAGGGCAGTACCAACAAGGATGTGATAAGTGGACCACATGGCTCATCACAGACTGCCTCCAGTGTTGCTTCTGGAAAACGTTCGTCTTCATCCTCTTCTGGCAAATTAAAGTGTTCCTCTTCAAAAGTACGTGATGCTTTGTCAGCAGATGGCACAGGATCGGCTTTAAAATTCAAGAAAGTGGTTGGGGTTCCAGATGGTATGAATCAAGTGAGTAGCCCACCGGTAGTTAAAATCAAGAAGCCTGGGTTATCAGTTCCAAGCGAAAATGCCAACCATGTGTCACCGTCTTCAATTATGAGGATAAAGAAGCCAAGCACTAGTAGTCTAAGTAGTTTGGAGAACACATCTGTTCCAACTGCTTCTCCTCTGGTGCGACTAAAGAAACCAGGAACCTTGTCTGCCACTGTACCAGATGGCTTGAATGCACCTGGTTCAGTAATGAGGATCAAGAAGGCTCAAGAAAGTGCCGAAATTTTAGACGGACATGCACCAACTTCACCAGGTCCTTTTGTACGCATCAAGAAACCCCCAAATTCAAGTGCTATCTCGTGTACATATTCTCCTTCTACATCACCTGCACTCAGTAGCAAACTTTCAACAAAAACTTATTCAAAATGTGATATATCAAAACGGGATACTACTGGTAATTTCTTAAATGACAGGACAGCTGCAAGTGTCGGTGGCAGTGATCTCGCAGGCAAAGTGAAAGTGAAGTGCAAAGAACGACGGAATGAACATGATGTTGAAGATGTACCATTGAAAGCGCGATTGAAAGAACAAGATGGTTCTCCAAGTGTAGATGTTGGTGTAGTGAGGAAGTCTCCTGCATTTTCCCCCGATCCTGCCGAAACCGGACCAGGTCGGCCTGAACCTTCACCACACAAGTTGAAACGCAAGGAGTCACGTAAGAAATCGCATCATGCATTGGAGAGGGATCGAGACAAGGAAAGGGACAGGGATCGTGATCGTGATGTGGAGTCACTTCCAAGTGGAAAGTGGCACACAGCAGTTGAAGAATTGCGGCGGACATCTCGAATCCCAGTGCCTGAGGTAGAAAATGGTGTTTCACAAAGCCTCAGGCACAGTGCAGATGACAGGGAACTCGGATTCACAGGTAAGTCATTGTTCATGCAGAATTACTTGTTTTTATGAAACTGCTGTACATAGAAAAAGAGCAATGGAACTTAATCAAAATCATCAGTGTAAATAAGAATAATCCTCCATCTGTAGGTTGGATTGTGACTACACAGTGTTTTAGCAAATATGGTTGTATTGGAAGTGGTATCTCAGACACGCACACACACACACACACACACACACACACACACACACACACACACAAAACACTACTGCAAGAGTGATAATCTTGTTGATTTATCATTCAAAACCTAGTTTTTTTTTTAGTGTAGTTTGGCTGTGAATGGGAGGAATGGTTACAATACTAAGTTTCTTATCACTAGACTGTAACTGAATGTCCTGTATTGAATTATCTATCTGTTTGCACTGTATTATTCAGTGCTGCAATGTTGGTAGCGTCCTGCCCACTTTGATGGGGATATTATGATCAACAATTTCATGCAGTTTTAGAGGAACGGGCTATTTTTGTTCTTGTCCCTTCATTCTATCACACATTGATTTGTAATTACATAAGCCTTGGCCATACAAACATCCGTTGACATGTTGGTGGAATGACTAGCACATCACCTCTGTTCAGCCTTATTACATGGAGAGGGACAGGTCATGATATCATGCATCGGATCATTTCCAAATTCAATGTTTCTTATGTGCTATAGGTGAGATTCATATTGGTGTGGGGTGGAGGGAGAGGGGGGGGAGAACAATTAGGAACAGCTGCCTGTCAGGCAGACCAGTGTACTTTCAGTCTTACACCTATTGATCCACCATACATATATTTTCAGCATAAATCACATAAGATTTAGTGTGTTTAGTTAAGATGTCTGATTGACTCTCATTGGGAAAAACTTAAGTTTATCGAACTCCAGGAATATCTCTGCAGGGTACCATTTTACCTGAAGTGCAATTATGATCACACTTACCAAAAAAGTGATGACATGTTTCATATTTAGTAAATTGTATCATTCAAAAAATCAGACCCCTTAAAGTACACTTAACTCTGTAAGACATGTCACTTTGCCAGGTATTTTCAAAACCATTTGCCTTCCACAGTTATTTAGGTATATTTCATCTAAAAGCTTGTCTATGATTTTTTTAAAATTTATTATGTGATGTCCAACATATGCTGGAGTGATTAAGAAAACAGAGAATACATTAATTATTTCTTGTCTTTATAGAATGTGTCACTGTCAGATTAATGGATTCCACCTATAATGTAAAGCAGATGTGTTCCTCGTCTTGTACTGTAAATGTGAATATCTATCATTGTCAGTAATGACTGTATACAACAATTATTTTATTACGCTATAAGATAAATATTGGTGTGCCACTGACAATCTGGTTTGTAACATGCTTGAACCCTAATTGGGAAACAGAGAGACAGGACTGTTGTTAAAGGCTTGATTTGTTTTTTGGCAGATAATGTTTGAAAATCTGCTCAGCTATGCAACTGTAGATTTTGGTTGTTCCCCTAAATCTTTTTAGCAAATTGTGGATGGCGTATTGAATTGATGTACTCCCTGACCTTCGTTCTGAGCATAGACTTTGTCTCTGATGGGTTAGTGGAGTATAGCAATGAACTTTTTTTTGTATTCCATAATTACAAAATAATTCTTGTTTTACAGTACATTTTTCAAACTCTTGTACAAAAATATATTCAAGAAATCAGAGAAATTACATGTAACTGGCAAGGTGGCCCCTTTTGTCCCCTTACTGTCAATTCTTGGGTGATAAAACAACTTCCCAGAAATCCAAGGTATCAGTTACATGATTTAACTCATGTCGAATTTTCATAAAGGAGTTATGGTCTATCTTTATCTCGTTTGGCCCATCACTTTTCTCTTTGATATTTTATAACCTGTACTGATCTCATATCTCCATACTAAGCAGAATAGTTGTGTACACACAGGTTCACCGAAAACATTCACTTCCTTTCCTTCTTGTCAAATCAATATTAAACAGTTCTTTCAACCAATTAAAGATGATTTCACCCCTGTCATCAATAAAATGTTCTGTCCGCCGATCTTTGCTGACCGTAATGACAGTGAGCTGTTGTCCAATGATAGTTACAAATAGACTTGAAGAAAAAATGTAGTCAACTGAACAAGTAGTTAATGTCTCTTTATTGTTAAGAAATGTTGGCAAATTGGCAGTTTTTTGAACAGTGTTGTTGAACCAAAGTACTAACCAGCATTTAATTGTCTGTTTAGCATGTGCTGCACTCCACTTTTAGTAACGTCATTGCTGTCACTATTTTCCACTTGCTCAAACGAAAATACAAAGCAGAATGATCTGTGTGGCATATATAAATCTGACCTTACTGCACCAAGAATTTTTCAGGACAGTTGTTTTCATATAATGTCTTTGTGAACAGATATATAATGATCCCACAAATGATGAAGAAGATCAGTGATGGCTGTTCAGTCAATACCAAAAACTCTTAAATCTTGGGACAACAGAAACAATTGTGTTCTGGTGCAGCAAGCGTTGGAATAATGCGAGCAACAGTAGTATAAATTTATATATTTTCTCTTTATTTATCTTCAACACAGTGATGCTTTACAGTCGAAAAAATTGCAATAAATCGAATAATAAAAGCAGAGAGAGAGATTGTGGATGAAGTCTTGTTGTTGTTGTTGTTGTTGTTGTTGTTGTCTTCAGTCCTGAGACTGGTTTGATACAGCTCTCCATGCTACTCTATCCTGTGCAAACTTCTTCATCTCCCAGTACTTACTGCAACCGACATCCCTCTGAATCTGCTTAGTGTATTAATCTCTTGGTCTCCCTCTCTGATTTTTACCCTCCACGCTTTCCTCCAATGCTACATTTGTGATCCCCTGATGCCTCAGAACATGTCCTACCAACCGGTCACTCCTTGTTGTCAAGTTGTGCTGCAAACTCCTCTTCTCCCCAATTCTATTCAACACCTCCTCATTAGTTATGTGATCTACTCATATAATCTTCAGCATTCTTCTGTAGCACCACATTTCGAAAGCTTCTATTCTCTTCTTGTCCGAACTATTTATCGTCCACGTTTCACTTCCATACACTCCATACAAATACTTTCAGAAATGACTTCCTGACACTTAAATCTATACTCGAAGTTAACAAATTTCTCTTCTTAAGAAACGCTTTCCTTGCCATTGCCGGTCTGCATTTTATATCCTCTCTACTTCGACCATCATCAGTTATTTTGCTCCCCAAATAGCAAAACTTTTTTACTCCTTTGTCTCATTTCCTAATCCAATTCCCTCAGCATCACTCGACTTAATTTGACTACATTCCATTATCCTAGTTTTGTTTTTGTTGATGTTCATCTTATATCCTCCTTTCAAGACACTGTCCATTCCGTTCAGCTGCTCTTCCAGGTCTGTGTTGTTGGTTCTGTTCATAGTGAATCCACTGAAGATACAAAATACTTTTGTTGTTGCTTTCTTTATCACATCTTGTTTGTACTTGATAGCGTGGGCATTTCAAAAAACTAAACGTATATCAGAAAAAGGACACTGACAATGACTTTTTAATCACCAGTTGTGGATAAGTGCTCTGAAACCTTGTTGGATAATACCAGTAACTATTTATGATATTCTCAAGAACAACTTCTAAGTGTTGAAACTAATGTTTTGAAAATGCTATAACATGGTTTGTGTCATTTACATTATTTGCAGAGTAAGTTGCAGTTAATGTCCTTTAAAGATTAGGAATTAATTTGTTTTAACACTTCATCATAGTGCACAAGATTGTGAAATAAGAATGTTATTTGTGTGTAAATTCTGTAAGTCTTAAATGTCTTAAATTACACTACAGTAATTGTGTACAGTAGTATCTAATGCTAATCCAAACAGTCTAAAACACAAACATGAATCAGAAGTCCAAGATTAGATAGCAAGCAACCAAAGAACGGTTCCACAAGGGGTAAAAACTGTGGTTTTTACCATGATATTATCATTAGGGACAGGAAAAATTGTTCTGTTTTTTGCCAAATTCAGTATTATTTACTGGAAAATTCAGTGTGCTTGTTGTCCCCCCCCCCCCCCCCCCCCCCCCCAAGTTCAGTGGTGTTCATTTGCCAAATTTGGTGGTGTTTTTTTAAAATTACATTCTTGTTTTTAAACTGTTTTATACATTGCAAAATTACAAATTTAACAATATGCCCTAAAAGTTACTGATTTCTCCTTATTTCGCCAAAAACTTCTAATTTCGTATAATTTTTAGCGTTACTGTTTTTACGAAATTTACTATCCCTAATTGTCACTTAGAAGCCAGAATAGAATCAAAACTTTGCAGAAGCATTATTAGTTTTAAAAAATAATAGTTTTTGTTACTTAAAAATGCAGCTTTTGGAAAATAGTTTAATACATCTGTTCGGTTTTTCTGTTCCAGAGTCTCAGGGTATTGCATCTTCTGTGAAACCAAAGCTGCGCCCTACTTTAACTGTGTCTGAAAGTCACGGACATTCTCAGGAGACTTTCAACAGTGGGGTAGTAAGACAGAACTCTCCAGTGTCATCAAGTGCAAAACAAGTGGGCAGTGATTCTGTGATACTTAGTGATAAGCGTGGTACTGTCCCCCGCAAGGGAGAAGAACTGCTTACTTCAGGCAAGTCGAGTCCCACAGGTAGGCTTACAGTCACAGGAAAGATCTCAAATGATGTCCATCGCAAACAGAGTGCTGTGCATAGTGCCATAAAGCAGGAGAGAACTCGGTTTGTTGAGAATTATCTCCAGCAGAATCCTCTAGTTGCTAACTGCTTAAAGAAGCAGCATCGTGACCTTCCAAACTGTGATTCTAAACGCAGCTTATCTATCAAAAAACCTGCTGCAGATAGGTCAGGCACAGAAGAAAGGAACAATGTAATGAGAAGTGTAGTGACTGTCAATAGGGTGCAGATAGATGCCAAACAAGAGAATGAAATGAACCCCAGTATTCCCCCCAAAATTGCTACAACTCTTCCTGTCGGGGAGTTAGATGTATCGGAGGCCAAAGTGAAACAGAGGTTGCTCGAAGATGACCCTCTACCCCTTCCGAGAAAGCGGCCTCGGACAGACACAGTTCTCACAGTGGTGTTGCCAGCTGTAAAAGAAGACAAAAAAGATAGTGATGTGTCTGTGGCTTCAAGAACTGCTTCTGCAGACAGTGATGACGGTCCACCTGTAGATCCAAGTAGTGAGCGACAGTGCAGTGTGACACCGACGGATGGAAGTGTGAGTCGTGTGAGTGGTGCTGACAGCCCTGCAGGTCCAGGGGTGCCAGGGGAACAGGGAAACACTCAAGGTGAGGACTCTGGTATAGAATCAATGGACGCATTATCAGAAAAAAGTCCAAACCAAGGTGAAAGCCCATGTCGTAAGGAAGAGAAGGATGGTGAGCAACAGCCATGTGCTCGCAACGATAGCAGTAAAAAGTGTTCCATACAACAGGTTTCTGTAGATTCTGTCACCACGATTACAGAAACACCTGTGGTCGAAAGGCGAGATGATGGGTGTTCTGAACAATATCTTTCCCAAAATGATAGTCATAGTACCTGTACAAATACAGAAGCTGAAAACAGGGTTTCAGAGAATCCAGTTGTAAGTCTTGATTCTACAAGCCCTGCACACAGCCCAGTGCCCCAAGATAGTTCATTGACTGATTCGTCTTTCTCTGGGTCCAACACTGCCTCACAAAATCAGGGAAACTTTACACCTGTGGTAGATAGCATAAAATCCCCAGAGTCACAAAAGGAGCAGCAGACTTGCAGGTCAGGTATGCCTTCCGCTCAAGTTGAAAATAAAGATCCAGATGATGCGGATTTGTCTTTAGCTTTGGGAGAAAGTGACAACTCCAAACAAGAAGATGCAGGCAGTTCTACTGTTTTACCAACAGATCACCAGTTAGAGCCATCCAGTGGTGCAGAAGGAGAATTAGGGAGTGATAAGACTGTAGTTACAACTGATGCGGAAAGTTCAGTGGCAGTTTCTTCAGACGACATTGGAGTACCATCCAGGATGTCTGCATCTCCCACACGAGTGCCTGATCCAATATGTTCCCCAACGCCTGGTGATCCACAACCTGTGCGCACCACGCCTCCCTTGTACACATATTCAAATCCAGAAAAACATCGTGAAGACACCCCATCACCAGCAGCACTGGGACCAGATGAAGAGGAGGATCCAGACGGTCCGCCAGTACCACGGAGAAGGAAGCGCCGACCTAATTTACCTGATGACAACGATGTTGATCCTTCACCAGAGGAAAGTCAGGTTCCTGCACCCATTCGTGGAAAATCGTTATTGGAACAACTTCTTGTCGAAATTCCAGGAGAGGGTGCGAGTGGTGAAGGATTAAGTTCAATTTCAACGGCTGCAAGTCGAAGGGGCCCAGGCACACGTAGTGCAAGACTAAGCAGACCACCTCCAAATGCTGCTGCGAGTCCTGGTTCTGGACGTACTGCAAACCTCGGGAAAAGGCGGCGCAACGGATCGGAGAGTGCTGCTGAGGAACCACAACCACGTCCTGGAAAACGAAAATGTTCTGAAAATGCTGCTGAGCTCATTAAAGCATGCATGGGTTTAGAGGACATTCCCAGCAAGAGACCATCTGCCAGCCTTGGTCCGTCTCACCTGTCCGTGCCTGACCAGATGCAGATCCGCAGGACTTCTGGCAAACCTCATCGGAGGGGTGAGTCGTAGCAACATACATTTGTGTTTATTACACAACTATAAGTGATACAATGATTCTGCTTAGTTTTGTTGATGAATAACAAACTTAAGATAAAGAATTAGTTTAAATTTAATTCTGAATGGTTTAGTTCAGCAAAAGATGAAGTTGCTGACAGGAAGATCTTTCTGCAAGATTCAGTTGGCGAACTATTGTGTGCAGTCTAGTTCAGAATTTATCAAGTTACCACCCCAGTGTTGGAATGTTCAGTCCCAGTATGCATTAGACACTTTTTTTTATTCTTTGCATTAATTATCCTTCTCAACTTCATTTTTTTTTCTTTTTTAATTTGTTTTTGTTTCTTAACCCTTCTCCTCAGACTAATTAGCAGCATTAACCCTTGACATCACTTGTATTTAGTCATGATAATCACACATTATTTGGAAGGCCATTTCATCGTAATTGTAGGTTTCTATTAACAGTAGATCACCAGTGCTCAAGATTTTCCTAGAATGTGCTGCCTAACGGAGACAAAGCACTGCTTCCGTTATTGTGCTCTTAAAGTGATCTAGAGCAGGGCAAAATAACATGTCTCAGTCCAACTGCAGAGTGCAGTCTTTGCCAGACTTACTGTAATTATTTTACACATTTTATATGCATTGTGACTGCAGCCTTTAGCAAGTATAATGTTGTTGGATTCAGCTGACGTGGAATCTTCAGACGATGAACCACTCATTGAAATTGCTGGCAAGGGTCGAGCGCGAAGTGCCTCTGAGGAGAGGGCATCTCCGAAGCTGAAAAACAGAATAAATAATAAGACTCAGGATGAGGATAACAGGTATGTTACATGCTGTCCGTAATTCCAACGAAATTTGTGTATGTTAGGCTTAATAACTTAAAGGCAGTAATTTTGAAAATTATTGCACAAATGCTAAAATTACCAGCTTAAAAAGCATCAGCTTTTGGCCTTGTGCAGAAAATGTTAAGTTTCATCGTACCCGTCAGTTCTTTCCTGTATGGGACCAGTTCTTTAATTTAATACAAATTAGTTTTAAATCCTTGATTTCATCCTCTTCCATCTTTTTTTCTTTTCATTTTTCTTTTGTTGAGCTGCGGCAGGGATGAGTAAGGCTGTCTCAAATCAGCTACAGGATATGTTACTTGGTGTATCATTATTTGCTATCACACAGCACTAATTAAAAGAGATTGTATTTGACACCACTACCTTATTAGAAAACTGTCAGACATCCTTCCCAGAAGCATTTTATTTATATGATAGTTACTTCTTTTTTCATTCATAATTTCTTTGCCTTTTTACCCTGTACAGTAGGTTGTAGATTATGTAATTTTTATTATTGTGCTGTGAATGGGCAAAGAAGCTTAGTACTAAGATATGCAATCGAATTGTGTGTACACGTGAAAGCTGTGGGATGTTCTGTACAATATTAATTGAGGCTTTGTACATAACTCACTAATGTGTAATCTGTCGGTATTTGGAGACAGTTTATCAGAAACAGTAGAATATCATAGTGCATAATATTTTTGGTTTTGACAAATTAGCAGAACCTCATTGTAAACAGTTGAAAGATAGATCGTCAGGCATTCACATCATGACTAAAAATAATCGTATAGGACTTAAAAGTGATTACTTGTGATTCTTTCGAGAACTTGGGTTGCAACTTAAATTACAAACCTGCTTAGTGTATAATAATGGAAGTTTTTAACCTGTACCCACAATTGCATGGAAGCTTTTACGAGTGATACATTAATTATGGGATGTGGTAATTTGCCTGAATTTTTCAGTGTTTACTCAGTTTTCTCAATTTACTGTCTGCTTTTGTTCAGTTATTAGGGAGGAACAACAGCTGAGCAGAAATCCTGATGACATAAGGCACATCTGTAAGATTGTTGTGAAAGTCGCCTATCTTCATTCAGCTTAAATTTAGGTGATGCCTACTTGAGAAGTATAGATATCAAACAGTTTGTAATTGATTTTCAATACTTCACCACTGTTAGTTAATAGTATCACTCATGTTGTCATTGAGTTTAGGTTGAGCAAGATTTTCTAATTTGTTTTTGTTGCAATGGGACTGCAGTGCCAAGAGATAAAGATACTATTTGGAGCCTGCCATTACTGATCCCTGTAGTTAAATTTATGTGGAATTTACATCTGATTCTATTACTGAAGACTAAATTAAAGCATAGATAAAATAAACAGTTACAGTGGAATAGATGTTTTATGTATGGAAAATCGCATTACCACTCGTGATACTAATCGCACAAAATTGAATTGCGAAGAAGTTTTCTGTTGAATCACATTTGTATAATGCAAGAAACAGGTTAATTGTAGTGTACTTCATTAAAACTAAATTGTGATGAATTATGACAGACATTTCTATTGAAAAGTCATCACTCTGGCATCAGTGCATCATGAACAACCCTAGAGGGAGAAAAGAAAATATTCATGTCACTGCAACTTACATAGCTTACTATCAGAAAACAGTTTGTTCCATTAAACCTATTGTATTATCTACAGAAAAATTATAGCATTTTCTGTTGCTTCTCCTGTTTTTCACATCTTAAGACTTAAGCCGCTTAGATACTAGTATAACACATGGCATCCTGCTGCACTTTGCAGGGTGATAGCTATTGGGAATATGTCATCTATATGCTCACAAAAAATGTAAAATCCTCTCACAGCGGATTGTCTTCTTTGCCTGAAAAATGGAAGATCAGCACAGGGGAGGTGGGGGCAGTGATAGAGGAAAGTGACATATTTCATCAGTAGGACATACTCGAGTAGTTCATGTGTAAATTCACAGTTCACAGTACACTCAGATGAGATGGAGAGTAGGAAAAAATGGTAGATAGTATGTGTGAGCTTGAAAACAAACAGAACATTAAGAGCTTAATCAAGAAACAAGATGTGGAGTAAAGTGCTGTAAAGGGAAATTGCGCCCATCCTTTTCCCTTTTGGTTGCTCCCTTCTGCAATTTGTGTTTGACTGAATTCACATTGTGTGACACTTCGAGGTATATTGTCCATGTAGCACAGTACATGTTATCTATTTTCAAAATGCCACAATGCTGTGCATTCTGCTGCACTTATCGAAGCCAGAAGGTGGGAAAAACCTTTTAGGTTTCATGTTGCTGGCAGAGAAGATTTAAGATTTGCTTACTAGTATATCGTGTAACAAAGAGCTGCATTGTTTTAACTTTAACAAATTAGTGATCAGAGTTGCTATGTGATGGTGTGATATTGAATTCTTGATGTATTGATGCTTTTTGTGTTGTGTTTTTGCAGAGAAGACAAGATGTCCACATGAAACTTCCCTGATTTCCTAATGCAGTTAAAAAAAAAAAAAAAAAAAAACTATGATACATAGGTACTTGCGGTTTGCAGCATCATGTAAAATAACTTTGAAAGTTAGTATACTTCTGCGTGCACTCCTTTCATAACCAGTAAACCACTTAGATGTCAATACTCGAACTCAACCCGTGTGTGCTTAAAAATGTCTGAGGCAATGGACACTGTTGCATCTGCAGTGTCTTTCATATAACTCCACAGGAAGAGATCCAGAAGGGTTTTGTCAGTAAAGTGCAGTGGCCACTTTCGGTCCAATCCACTGCTGTGAAAATGTTTGGTCTGGGAACTCACAAATATGTTAACTGCATTGTGGTGATGCAACATCTTCCTGGAAGTTCACATTTAGCTGAAAGGTAACAAGGTGAGGGTAACAAAATACGTCAAACATGCCCAGATAAACAGTTGTTGGTGCTGTTTGCTCCATGAAGAAATATGGTCCAGCTATGGTATCTTTCATCAGTACACACCACACATTCATCTTTTTACTGTCTCTGACAATTTTCGAAAAGCTGTGGGGGTTTTCTGAATCCCAATGTAGACGTAGAAGGCTGCTTTGTCAGTGAAAATGGTATTTCCTTGACAATTGTGATTTTGCCTGATCCAGTGAACCCTTTTGGTAGCAAATCGATGGTGAAGCTGCAAGCCACTTCAGTTCTTCCATAATTTTAATTTTGTAATCATGTAAACTAAGTCAATTATATGGTATCTTGTAAACTGTTGAGTGAGGACTTAGATCTCGTGATGCTCACCGAACTGACTTTGATGGGTTTCTTTGGAAGGTATCTCTGATTTCCTGTGCCATTTTATCAGATCTATGTTCTATGATAGAACGTGACTGTCTATTTACGCTCCCAGTGGCTGGGAACTAGTAATACCAAGTTGTAATGTCTTGTGGCTCCCTTTGAAATTTGTGTCGGAAATTGCTTTGGATGGAAATGAGGAATCTCGTTTCCACATACCACACCACACATATGGTGCTCTCTCGATGTGTAAGTATTTCTGATAATTATCAAGTGGCTGAAGCAAAAGAAAAGGAATTGACAAGAAAAATCTACAAAAAACTTGAGTTGCTTTACATGTTACCACAAACCACAAATATCTTTGTCTCATAGTTGTCTTAAATTGCATTTGGAAATGAGGGAGATTTTATATGGACATCCTATACAGTGTCTGACTTATCAGTTTCACTGTAGTAGAGATGTGCATGTTTGGACTGTTAATTATCAAGCTAGTATATTGTGAATGCTTCGTGCTTAGGTGACACATAAGTGCAGAGGATACTGTTTATTACATCTCCATAATCCATGAGTCATGTATGGTTTGTGCAATACTGTGCTTCATTAAAACTTTCTGACATTAGTACAATGATAGATATAGTATATAATATGCTGTGTCTGTCTCACTAATAAATGAATGCTTACGAAAGCATAGCAATAAGAAATCTGGCAGGAGAAAAACTTTTTTCTAATCTGTTAAATAAACCTTACTGCTAGTGCAGCATAGTTTCTCTACTAGTTAAAGATTGTCGTTGTTACTTTCTTATAATTTCATGACACAAACAGTTCTAGATTTCTGGTGCTTGGCATGTAACTTTTAATTTTTCATTGTAAAATTGATGTTTTTGACATAATATTGGTTACCTTTCTTTTTGCTGATGCTGAGGAGTTGACATTATCAGTTTAAAGCTACCTTATGACAACACTAAATATATGAGTTTACCACTATCGGAGGAACTGTGAAATCTTATCACTGTTGCAGATAACTGACAGTAGTGTGCAAACCCGAGTTTATCCTCCACATAAAAGATATTTCTCACCATATATTGATTATATTTGTTGCCAAGAATTCAAGATGTTCAATTTGAATCTAGTGGCTTAGAATTACATTAGGCAGTGGAGCGCACTTCTTTGATAGAAACAACTAAACATACTGTAGTGGTAAATTTATAAACACTGCAGTGCATACAACTTTCAACTTATATTGATTATATTTGTTGCCAAGAATTCAAGATGTTCAGTTTGAATCTAGTGCCTTAGCATTACATTAGGCAGTGGAGCTCACTTCTTTAATAGAAACAACTAAACATACTGTAGTGGTAAATGTATGAACACCGCAGTGCCTACAACTTTCAACCTGGTGCTAATTCCTTATGTATTTATGCATACAGGTACAGTGCAGTAAATTTAAATTCGCATTCCACAACAAATCAAACCTACAATTGTTGAACAAGAATGCTCTTACACATGTAACCATTAAACTTAAGATCAGTGTTTGCATTAATTGAAAGCAATAGCTTAATTAAATATGAGAGACATGTCTGAATGTATACAGGAGAATGACAGTAAAAAGTGTAGCAGTTTTGGGGAAAGCCACATGGGATTAGCCGAGCGGTCTAAGGTGCTGCAGTCAGGGACTGTGCGGCTGGTCCCGGCAGAGGTTCAAGTCCTCCCTTGGGCATGGTTGTGTGTTTTTGTCCTTAGGATAATTTAGGTTAAGTAATGTGTAAGCTTAGGAACTGATAACCTTAGCAGTTAAGTCCCATAAGATTTCACACACATTTGAACTTTTTTTGTGGGGGGGGGGGGGGGGGGGGCAGTTCACCCATAAACATTTTGATGTTTGTACAAATTGTGTTCCAAAAAATAGTACTTTTTATAAATTGAATATGTCATTCACTGAATTTTGTTACATATGGACAAATATAACTTTAAAAGCTCAAAATAATGAATTACAAATTTTTGAAGATCATCATTAATAAAATACCCAGGTATACTAGGGAACTAGACATTGAAGTATCCTCAAACTCAATCATTTTTGGTTTCTGTGTAAATAAGTCGTACCATGTATGTAAAGTGGTTTCTTGGCAAGGTACTTTCTAGTGGCCGAATACAAAACTATCAGCAGTGAAATGTGTATAAATGATGTTTTACTTTTTCAAATTTGTGGTCTAGGTTGTCTAAGCGTACTCAAGATTTTAAGTCTTTCTCAGAATAATAAAAATGAGATAACACATGACTTAATATTAGAGCTTTAAGCAGGCACTCTAAATTTTGTAAACCTCTCTCACCAGTTTTGTAAAGACCTCGTCGCTACTGCTGTGGAGGCCGACTTGCCAGTGTTGTTATGGTAGGCCATGTTTGTGCATTCATGAAATGCCTTCTGGTGCAGTACACCACTAAGACAATTTCTCCCTACCACTGTTACCCAGCTGTGCCCCAGGGAGAGGTAACAGGATAGGAGAATGATAGTTCAACACTCCAACAAATTAGTAACAAAGTCACACAAATTAGTTAAAAAGGTTTACTTATCTTTGTGACTCATTGAGTAATGATGTCTGTAACACTGCATGTAATATAACACAAAAAAGGCCCTCAGTGGTAAGTGCAAATAATTGTAGGTAAACTTCACAGCACATAGCAAGTGCTATTTACAACTACTATCTGTTCACTTCTAAGAGTTCACTAAATGATGTTCCATGTCTTAAGTCAGCCCTGGATAATGATCTATAACAAAGTGGACGAGAGCTGCTCTTCTATCTTCCGAGTAGACTTCTGTCCGTTGTAGTCCGGTCATTGACGTATTGTACTCGGCCGGAAATTGGACCTTTATCCTCAGCTCTGCCCATGGCACTGGTGGAACTCGCGCAAGTCTCTTTGGCACTGGCATCAGCTCACATCTTTGCACCTGTGATGCTTTTGTCCTGGCTGTGTCTTGTTTAGATGACACAACACAAAATTATGGCTGTAACCATTTACATATGTAAAGAAACTGATGTAGACGATATGAAGCATTAATCTACAGCAGTTATAAAATTTGAAATTAGTGTTTCGTTCCCCACCCCCTCTGCAAGTGCAACGAGTTTGAGAGATATATTTTGTTGTTGTACAACAAACATATGACATTGACAGTCATTAAATTTAATAAAATGGAGACAGTACACTGGTTCAGTAGTAGCTAGCCATGAGAAATAGTGTGTGCGCTCACAATAATAGTCTGTACCTTTGTACTCTTCAGGCAAACTTTACCACTTTGTATTTCACTCTTCTGTTGCAGTCAAAATGAATCGGTGTAATTCAATGAGGCCATCACCCCATGTGCTATAATTGCATCCTCACCTTCTCTGTTATTATGTCGCCTAAGTCCCGGTCCATTATTGGAAATAGCATTCATCCTGTGTAATTGAAATTAGAATTTGTTGATGAGTTTTGGGATGAAAATTACTTGTTGAGAAACACTCTGTTCACTGAATATGTCAGGAATTGTTTACAGCATTTACAATGCTATAGTTCAATTAAAATGAGTTTGTGATTTATGTTTCTGTGAGTTGAGTGGTAGGGGTCAGCCACTAGTGAAGCGTGATTATTTTTTGAGCACCACACACTCACTGTATTGTCCATTTCGTAGCTACATGTAGCACTTTGTCAAACATGGCTGGCTGCATGCCAGCGGCAATGCTCTCTGCCACAGCAGTCTTGTCAGTCACAAAGGTTTTTTTTAATAAAACTGCATGTAATGTATCAGTTCCACTGTTATGAGAGTAAAAAGTACCGTCTTATTGAAGAAGAAAGCATTTTTGAACTGATGTTTGTGGAGTGTTCTCTAAACAAACAAGTGCCTTTCATACCATTCCAGCTTTGGTGCATATTTTTGCAGTAAATGTCCCACCCTTGGACTTATTTTTCCTGCTGAGAAAGTGACGATGTTAGCTTGAATGAGAATGAACAGCTGATTGTCCGAATGCACAGCCAGTACTAAAATATATTTAGTGAAATGTACTCATAGGATTGGAGGGATAAATTAAATGAAGCCTTTTCTGGTGGTACAGGTAGCAGGTGGTATGCTCACTACTAACAGTTCATTGCAAATAGAGAATTTTGCTGTTTTGAACTACCACATCCTCTATAATGTTATCGGATACACTGTCAGAAACTTGACTACATTCCCATGAAAAGTTTATTTCACTGTGTTAATCTCTTGCTAAATTCATCATTGTTAAGGTCAAATAAGTAAAAAAAAATTAACAAGGGCATTCAAAAGCTTGTAATATAGTGGTATTGGACAGGCCAGGTTTGGAATACAAGCATTAGGGGTAGCAAAGGTAACTACTAATCGTATAGCTCAGACATTGAGCTGCAGTGCCAGGGGTACGTTAACCGTTATTGAGTTCTTTTCAGTCACTAGTAGGTACCAAAGTTTTGATGAATGTAACATTTCAGTAAATAACATGATTTCAAACTGATTATCTATAACATTTTAGTGAGTCTGTTCTGTTTTCATATGCATGATGGCTGTGAAAACAGTGTTGTCTGATAGCTGAGTTTGTCAGTGGTGCCATAAAACACCAAATGTTAATTGATATGTGTCAATTTCAGTCAGTTCATCTATTCTCAGTAGCCACCTCACCAACTTGTCGTGTGCATATAGTAATGCTGTGTTTGTTTGGGGGGGGGCTTTATTCCTTTGATTTTTATGTATCAATGAAAATAATAAATTTTTGAAAATATAATGTGATTGGATAGATAAAAGATCTATTCACCAAGCAACGGCAGGAGGAAACACAGCTTTCGGAGTCAGCAGCTCCTGCTTCTGACAGAAGGTTAGAAGGGGCAAGAAGAGAGATGAAGGAAAAGGACTGGTGAGGTTTAGGAAATGGGAGAGTTTAGAAAAGTTGCATAGAACCCCAGGTCAGGGGAGACATACTGGATGGGATGAGAAGCAAAAAGTGATTGTTGGCAATTACTCAGGACAAGGTCTGGAAACCTGAGATCTAAAACGTGTGGAGACAGGATAATACAGAGTTCACACACACACACACACACACACACACACACACACACACACACACACACGCACACATACATCATTTTGCAGTAGTTAAAAATTGCATAAAGCTAAGTCCATTGTATGTGGTAGAGATGGAGGGGGCAGGAAAAAATAGACAGGTTAGAAAATAAAAGATATAGAAAACTAAAAGGGTGTGATGAAAGAAATTATTATTGAGAAGAGATTTTGGGACCAAAGAAATTAACATAAATGAAGGCTAGGCAATTTATGTTAATTTATTTGGCCTCACTATTTCTTCTTAGTAATTATTCTTTTTTTTTCATTTCCTTTTAGTTTTCTGTATCTTTTATTATCTGACCTGCCTGTTTTTTTTTTTCCCTGTCCCCCACCTTACCACATACAGTGCACTTAGCTGTACGCTCTTATTAACTTGTGCACAATGTTTCGTGAGTAGTCTCGGTCTTGCATATCACCCTGTCTTCCAACTTTTGGCCCTCGGGTTTCCAAATCCCTTCTGGTGCAGTTCCCAACAATCAGTCTTCCCTTCTCATCCCATTAACCTTTTCCTTCACCGCTCTTCTTTTCCCTTCAGCTTTTCTGTCAGAAGGAGCCACCAACTCCAAATACACTCCTGGAAATGGAAAAAAGAACACATTGACACCGGTGTGTCAGACCCACCATACTTGCTCCGGACACTGCGAGAGGGCTGTACAAGCAATGATCACACGCACGGCACAGCGGACACACCAGAAACCGCGGTGTTGGCCGTCGAATGGCGCTAGCTGCGCAGCATTTGTGCACCGCCACCGTCAGTGTCAGCCAGTTTGCCGTGGCATACGGAGCTCCATCGCAGTCTTTAACACTGGTAGCATGCCGCGACAGCGTGGACGTGAACCGTATGTGCAGTTGACGGACTTTGAGCGAGGGCGTATAGTGGGCATACGGGAGGCCGGGTGGACGTACCACCGAATTGCTCAACACGTGGGGCGTGAGGTATCCACAGTACATCGATGTTGTCGCCAGTGGTCGACGGAAGGTGCACGTGCCCGTCAACCTGGGACGGGACCGCAGCGACGCACGGATGCACGCCAAGACCGTAGGATCCTACGCAGTGCCGTAGGGGACCGCACCGCCACTTCCCAGCAAATTAGGGACACTGTTGCTCCTGGGGTATAGGCGAGGACCATTCTCAACCGTCTCCATGAAGCAGGGCTATGGTCCCGCACACTGTTAGGCCGTCTTCCGCTCACGCCCCAACATCGTGCAGCCCGCCTCCATTGGTGTCGCGACAGGCGTGAATGGAGGGACGAATGGAGACGTGTCGTCTTCAGCGATGAGAGTGCTTCTGCCTTGGTGCCAATGATGGTCGTATGCGTGTTTGGCGCCGTGCAGGTGAGCGCCACAATCAGGACTGCATACGACCGAGGCACACAGGGCCAACACCCGGCATCATGGTGTGGGGAACGATCTCCTACACCGGCCGTACAACTCTGGTGATCGTCGAGGGGACACTGAATAGTGCACGGTACATCCAAACCGTCATCGAACCCATCGTTCTACCATTCCTAGACCGGCAAGGGAACTTGCTGTTCCAACAGGACAATGCACGTCCGCATGTATCCCGTGCCACCCAACGTGCTCTAGAAGGTGTAAGTCAACTACCCTGGCCAGCAAGATCTCCGGATCTGTCCCCCATTGAGCATGTTTGGGACTGGATGAAGCGTCGTCTCACGTGGTCTGCACGTACAGCACGAACGCTGGTCCAACTGAGGCGCCAGGTGGAAATGGCATGGCAAGCCGTTCCACAGGACTACATCCAGCATCTCTACGATCGTCTCCATGGGAGAATAGCAGCCTGCATTTCTGCGAAAGGTGGACATACACTGTACTAGTGCCGACATTGTGCATGCTCTGTTGCCTGTGTCTATGTGCCTGTGGTTCTGTCAGTGTGATCATGTGATGTATCTGACCCCAGGAATGTGTCAATAAAGTTTCCCCTTCCTGGGACAATGAATTCACGGTGTTCTTATTTCAATTTCCAGGAGTGTACTTGCAAATTTCAATATCTTTATGTGTGTTTTCTCCCGTGAGTAGATTTTTTTATCTATCCTATTACATTAGTTTGTAATGTGATGGTTAGCAGTTTATCATTTACATTGTCAAGAAAGTAATAGGGACCTTTTTTCTAATGGTTGATATTGTTAACATCCATACTGTCGCCAGTAAATGCTTCATTCCTGGATTTCTGAAAGCAGTCTCCACATAACAAACCAAAATTACTTGTACTCATTCATATGTTTGTTTGTTTATAGTAAAAAAGTATGTATAGTAAGTTATTCTGAATACTTGCAGATCATTATTCCCGTAGTTTGTAAACAATGTACAGAGGAGGCAATCTCTGATATGCATATGTTAATGTTCTGATCAAAAGGAAGAATAAGGATGTATTTTTGTAGTAAGCCTCAAAGACATTGTCAAGAATATTTTACAGAATAACTCTTTTTTTTTTATCTCCAGAAGCACCGCGGGACTGCAAGTACGAACAAACAACCGCCTTGTGAACTCGAGATCCTCCCCTGGTGGATCAGGACTGGGGACTGTGGCTCCAAGTTCGAAAGACGCTGTACGGCGCACTGGAGCCACAGGGACAGGGGAGGATACACCTCGGAGATCTGTACGCCAGACACTTGGAATGTCAGGAAGAACACCAGCACGAGCTTCACCTCCTCCCACTAGGCTTGCCACCACGGTGTCTGTTGCTACAGCTGCCTGCACTTCAACAGCTTCTGTGACAACTACTACCACCGCACCTACTGTGGCAAGCACTGCAGCTAAATCGGTTATTCGTCAGGTGCAGACTGGCAGCAGTAATGCTGGTATTGCAACTAATAGTGGAAGTAACACCGGTGAAGAACTTAGCCGTAGGAAAACGAGAAGTGGAGCAGCTGCCAGCCCAGGTGAGTGGAGTGTGCAGTATAAATTTCTTTGATATATTATATCAGTATAAAACTGTCAGCTTATGTTTGTGAACACACTGAAGACAGTAGCGCCTAAAAATAAATGACAGTGTTCCTTTGTGCCGTGCCCGCATTAAGGGTGTAATAGACTTAAGGTATGTTTACCCGAGACGTAAAAATTGCTTACTGTTAACAGTACATCATGACAATGTCTGGAAACATTGCAGCCATATGTACAACAGCATTACAAGCCATTATTTCCTGTGGCAATACATTTCCAGGCCACAAGAATTTAAGAGGGGTCACCCTTTTACCTCAAAATTGACGAATACTGGAAGTGAGTGTTCATTAGAGTTTTTACATCACACCAGGAATCAAGTTAGAAAGAACGAGAGTAATCAGACTTGGCGGATGTATTCTATTTTTAAGTAAGCAGAATCCTTCATAAAATTTCCTGCTAACTGATATTGTATACACCCCTGTTCGAGGATTTATCAGAATGTCACACGTTTTTGGTTGGTTGGAGAATTGCTAAAACTGATGTGTGTATGAGAGGTTGTATAACAGTTAAAACACGATTGATGGTCACCCTTCGGTTTTTAGCTGCCAGAACTCATACAAAAGTTTAATGTACCTCTTTAATGTTCACTATTATCAATAAACCTCACACTACATGTCTGCAATGTGGTGGTAGGACTGAAAGATTTCATTAAGGGAAGTTTGAAATAGGGACATATATTTTTATTCCCCACCCCCCACCAGCACACACCTTGTTTAGACTGTCAGTTCCTGCTTCAGGTATGTATCGAGATGGTAAGAGACCCATGGCAACAAATGCAAACCATGTGGCAGAACTCTTCCTGTGCAACTTTTTTGCCTTGTATTTGGCATAGGTTTGCAGAGTTCAGAATTTTTTGTATGCTTCATCAGATGTGATTCTAGCTCATCGGCAACAGGTTGCCAGCGATGTCTGCAGATAGTCATCTCCGTATATGTTACTTACAACATCCCATAGCTCTGGTCGTAGATGAATTGCATTTACAAACTTCGTAGTTCTCTTGTTTTGTCCATTTCTCAATTACTGCACACAACAAACTCATAACAACTCCAAAAATGTGTGGCTACATCATTAATGTGTGTAATGTTTCAAACTATAGTGAAAGCGTGTTGTTTTCACTCAGACACGTGACTGCAGCACTGTCGATGAGAGAAGTAGAAAACAAAGCAAGATTTAGAGGGAAGCATTTACAGCTGAGGGCAGAGAGAGGCATTTCCCTGCACTATGAAATAGTCTCCATTCTTGAGGGGACAATACTGTCAGTCCCTTGGCAGTACACTGTGTAGCAGCAGATGTATTGCCCAGCTTTATTGCAAAATTGCCTTCCATTGCAGCAGTGTTGATGGCAGGACTGTTACAGCCAAATAGGGCTCATCTAAAGATACCTTTAAACATCTCTCGTATATTTGAGAAAATTGGTGTGATTCTTTGAGTGAGACCTATTCTCAACATATTTTTCTCCAGCAGTAAGCCTGATGTTGAAACTGCTCAGTGCATTAAGAAGTGTGAGAATTTCCTTTTGGGTACCTTGCTGTTTGTTGTTAATTATAGGTTTATTGGATTCTTCAGTGAACCAGGCTTGTTTAAACTGCTCAGTGCATTAAGAAGCTTGAGAATTTTCTTTTGGGTACCTTTGGCATTTGTTGTTAATTATAGATTTATTGGATTCTTGAAGGAAATAGTCAAAGATGTAATGACAACAAATAGAAAGGACAGATTGCAATTCTCCACATAGAAGAGGCACAACGAAAAAGAATGCTAGAAATATTTCGTCTTTCAGGCAGAACATTTCTGCAGAATTAGAACACACACACACACACACACACACACACACACACACACACACACACACACACAAAATCATGCACACAAGCACAACTCTCACATGAGGCCACTGTCATCTGCGGGTGTTAAGACCCAACTATGACTGCATTTGACATGAGCATCAGTGTAACAAGGGTGAACAGTAGGGGTACAGAAGTGTGCGGTAGGGTGTGGGATGAATATCAGTTATGGGTGGGAGAAGATGCTAGTGGTGCCTGCAGCAGCATGCATGGATGTGGTGGGGACAGGGTAGGGCTGCTAGGTGTGGCACTGGGAGGCTGTGCGGGAGGCGGGAAGTGGGAGAGTAGAGAAGGAAAAACTATGTAGATTCGTTGGTCAGACGGGAGGCGTATGTAGTAACTTAAGTGGGAGCATGGAAGGGGGTAGGCAGATGGAGAACTGGGACTGGTGAAGGTTGTGGCCCAGGGGGTTTACAGGAAATGTTACAGGGAGAGTTCCCACCTGTGCAATTCAGAAAAGCTGGTATTGGTGCGATTAATCCAGATGTCACAGGCTCTGAAGCAGTCAGTGAAGTGAAGTGTTGTGTTGGGCACCTTGCTCAGCTACTGGATGGTCCAGCAATCTTTTGGCCACTATTTGGTGGTTGTTATTCATGCAGACAGAAAGCTTGTTAGTTGTTATGCCCATGTAGACTGCAGCTAAGTTGGTAGATCACATGGCTGCTTTCACAGATGGCCCTGCCTTTTGATGGAGTAGTAGATCCTTGCGACAGGACTGGAATAGGTGGTCTTGGGAGGATATGTTTGGGATGGATCTTGCATCTAGGTGTATTGCAGGGATGTGAGCTGTGGTGTCAAAGAAACCAGCAAGGATCACCTATTGTAGATGGTAACTGTGCCCCCACAGAGAGAATCTCTGCCCTTGGGGACCAACACCTTCAGCCTATTACCTGTAACCTAACCTCCTCACGGACTCTCCATAGCTATTATTCCTTTACCACCCAATGTCCTGCTTGTCGCTGTTTATGCCAACTCCCTCTACACCAAGGCTCTCGCCTTGCTAAACGAGTACGGACACACTGAGCGGCATGTGACTAATCTATAGTCACTAGACGAACAGTTGGTGTGATGAATAGCAGCTAGCTATAAATGTAGAAAAATGTAAGTTAATGCAGATAAGTAGGGAAAACAAACCTGTAATGTTCTTACAGCATTAGTTGTGTCCTGTATGACAGTTGTGCCATTTAGCTATCTGGATGTAACGTTGCAAAAGGAATGGCCATGTGAGAATTATGGTAGGAAAGGTGAATGATTGATTTCATTTCATTGGGAGAATTCTAGGAAGGAATGGTTCATCTGTAGAGGAGATCCCATATAGGACACTAGTGCAACTTATTATTGAGTATTGCTCGACAGTTTGGTATCTGTAACAAGTTATGTTAAATGAAGTCATTGAAGCAGTTCAGAGGCTGGCTGCTAGATTTGTTACTGGTAGGTTCAGACAACATGCAAGTGTTACACAGATGCTTCGGAAACTCGAGGGAATTCCTGGAGGGAAGGCGAAATTTTTTCGATTAACACTATTAAGAAAATTAAGAGAACTGGCATTTGAAGCAGACTGCAGAACAATTCTGTTGCCACCAACATATATTGCAAGTAAGGACCATGAAGGTAAGATATGAGAAAGGCATATAGACACATGGACTGTAGCATCTACAGACAGCCAGGCAGCTTCTGCAACAAGATCTAAGATTGTTGAAGAATGCCACAGGGCTCTGTTGGAGCTAGGGAGAAGCAATAGGGTAAACCTAGTGTGGGTCCCTGGCCACTCGGGGATCTGTGGTAATGAAGAAGCCGACAGATCGGCTAGGATGGAGGCAACAACTTCATTATTGGACTGGAACCTGTCCTGACAATCACCAAGGCTATGATCAAATTGGAACTACGGAGCTGGCTTAGGAAACAGCACGTAGGATATTGGATCAAGGTCCACAAACAAAAACGTGGTAAGGTAATGATGCCCATGCCATGTTTTAAAAGAAGCTCTGTAATCCTGGATTTAACAGAAAAGAGATCGAACTCATGACTGGACTGATGACCGGTCATGGAAATTTCAAAAAACACCTACACACAATGGGTATGACAGAAGAGGACCATAATGTAGGATCTGTGATCAGGGTGAAGACTGCATCACATCTAATCTTCGAATGCATAGCTTTGGAGAGTAAAAGATACAGAATCTTTGGGACAACTACACCTGAAGAAATTGTGTCTAACAAAAAACTGGTAGAGGGACTCCTTGCCCTATTTAAGGGAATTGGTTGGCTTTACTAGATATACAGGGAGTGATACTACACAATAAACTTAGTTTCGGTGCGGGCAGTGGCGGTTTGGACCTCAGCTGTTTTAGCTTCCCAGTCAAAATCAAATCAAAGCATATAGGCAGCCGGTTTTCCCTCGTTCTATTTGTGAGTGGAGTAGGAAAGGAGACGACTATTAGTGGTATGGGGTACCCTCCACTACGTGCCAGAAGATGGATTGTGGAGTATCGATGTAACTGCAGATACACTAGCTCCATAATTAGTCT
The DNA here is from genome assembly GCF_023897955.1 of Schistocerca gregaria. Lineage (NCBI taxonomy): Eukaryota > Metazoa > Arthropoda > Insecta > Orthoptera > Acrididae > Schistocerca > Schistocerca gregaria. The sequence continues at coordinate 523,901,336 of NC_064925.1, read as the reverse complement.
TTTGTTTTTGTAGTTCTTCTGCAATAGCAATGAGAAGGATGTCGAATGATATTACAGTCATTTGTAAACAACCAAAAGTTGTGCCTCAATATTCTCAAAGTTGTCCGTACAACATGTTGAATTCACAATGTTCACCTCTCATAATTAATACTATGTAACCCGCATGATTGCAGTTTCTACACCAGATCATATTTCAAATAAATATTTTCTGTCAGAAGCAGTTCCTGGCTCATAATTATAACAGACATATCCACACTGTGAGTGAGCAACACACCTTTGGTGACTGGCATTGGTGCTCAGATGTGGTCATCAAGCATCCGAGCACTTGGCACAATGCGAGTCGCAGGGTACCTAGGCAACAAGTGAGGTGCATCCTGTGTGGTCAAAACTGAGCATCTCTAATGCTCGTGGCCCTGCTGCTGTTGAACACAGCCTTTCCCAATGCCCAACTGACTCCAAACGTACAATCTTCTTCCTGGTTACCATGGCCAGCTACATCCTCAACCACAGTTACTTCTATTTTGGAGGCATCCCCTAGTCACTGGGCACTCACATGGCATCATCCTATGCCAGCCCATTCATTGGCCATCTAGAGGAATCATTCCTAACCACAGAGAATCACCAATGGCTCACCTGTTTTCAGATTCGCAAAGATGTTGTCATGATTTGAGCCAAAGGTGGGAATTCCCTGCCAACTTTCCTCCAGAAACCTCAACACTGTCTCTTTCATTTGATTCACCTGATCTTCCTCAACCCAAAAAGCCACCTTCCTTGATGTCAAGCCTCCACTTCAAGGATGGATACATCAGTACCTCTCTCCACAACAAACCTACCAATCGTCAGCGATACCTACCTTTGATAGGTGCCACACATTACACACAACTAAGTCCCTTCCATGCAGGCTATCCTCTCATAATGGTCGCATGTGTAGTGATGAGCAGCCCCTCTCGAAATATGCCTAGGGTCTCAGGAAGGCCTTTGCAGACTGAAATTACCCTGCCAACCTTGACCAGAAACAGATCTCACATGCCATTTCTCACCACGTTTTTGACTACCCCTCATCATATACTGAAATGAGAAATATCCTCCCCACCCCTCCCACAGTGGTATTCTGCTGGCCTGCCCAGTCTTCACAATATCCTTGTCCCTCTGTACTCAAACCCTGCTCTCAGTTTCCTATTTAATGGTTCATACCTCTGCAATATACCTAAATGCAAGACCTCTCCCTTACATCCTCCCACAACCAACTATGCCAATCCTGTCACAGGCATCTACTACACTGAACGAGGTGGCGCAGTGATGATTAGCACACTGGATTTGCATTCGGGAGGACGATGGTTCAAACCCACATCCAGCCATCCCTGATTTTCCTAAATCAGACCAGGCAAATGCCGGGATGGTTCCTTTGAAAGGGAATTGCTGATTTTCTTCCCCTAACATTGACAAAATCCTAGCTTGTGCTCTGTCTCTACTGACCTCAATGTTGACAAGATGTTAAGCCCAATATCTGCAATAACTGTGCTGCATTTTATATGGGCATAACAACTAACAAATTGTCTGTTCGCATGAGTGACCACTGCCAAATTGTGGCCAAGAGGCAGCTGGACCACCTAGTTGAAGAGCAAGCTGCCCAGCATGATATGCTTCATTCTATTGTCTGCTACACAACCTACACGAACTTTTTTTTAACTGTGCGGGTGGGAACTCTCCTTACAACATTTCCTTCAGCCTGTAACTCTCCTGGCCTCAACTTTCTCTAGTCCTGTTCTCACGAGTGACTAGAATCAGGAAGTACTATGGTGTTCACCTGTAATTAGTCATACAACTTCCCTCACTCACTGTATTGTGCAATCTTTGTGTTGGACAATGACTGTATTGTGCAATCTTTGTGTTGGACAACAAATTTATAGAAGCATTGTTGAGGATTCATTCGCAGCAATCTAAGGTGTGCTGTTAATTTCCTGCCTAACTATTCTCTCAGAAATTGCAATGTATTCGGAGGAATAAGTGGTGAGATATTTGTGACAAGCAAGAATATAAATGTTAGGAAAAGGATAGATTACTACTTAGCATAAAGGTGACACATTGAGTTGTAGATGCGCACAACAAAAAGACTGTTACCCATTAAGCTTTTAGTCAAAGCCTTCTTCAGATAAGAAACCACACATATTCGTACAAGTAAGCTGTCGGAGGTGGTGGTCATTTGTGCTTGAGGTGTGCTTCTTGGGTGAGTGGGGGGGGGGGGGGGGGGGTTTCCTGAAGAAAGCATTGGCCAAGAGGTAAATGTGTAACAGTCTTTTCATTGTGCCTGTCTGCAACTCATTGTGTTGCCTTCACGGTGAGAAGCAAATCTCCGCTTTTCCTAATGTTGTTCATATTCCAAACTGGAGTCTCCATTCTTTGAAGGATATAAATGTTCCTGCAGTTTGTTTCACTCAGTACTTTTTTATTTTTTAGTCAGACTGAAGTCATGAAAATTGAAGAATTCGTTACTGAGGGGTTTCGCTTTTATTATGTAAATAACATTGAATATTGCAAAACATACTTCTTTTACATGAAGAATAAAGTCCCAGAATGTGTTACAAAAATGAAGATGAAAGAAATATTAGTATGCAGCAGGATACATACACACTTCAACTCTGCAACTTCACGTGTCTACCAACATGACCACAGTGATCACATACAATTCTGAGCATTATTGCTGTTCGTCTTAACATCTCCTAAAAACTTTTACAATCAGTGTGTCATTAACTAACATTTAATTATAATAAATCACACCTAGAGTAATGTTAAATGTTTTTTTTATTCCAGTCTTTGATCAAAATAGTTCAATGAGTCATAGTTGCAAAATACTAATGCGAATTATTTTCAGACAAATGGAAAAACTAGTAGAAGCCGACCCAGGGGAAGATTAATTTGGATTCCGTAGAAATATTGGAACACGTGAGGCAATACTGACCCTACGACCTATTGTAGAAGCTTGATTGAGAAAGGCAAACCTATGTTTCTAGCATTTGTAGACTTGGAGAAAACTTTTGACAATGTTGACTGGAATACTCTCTTTCAAATTCTGAAGGTGGCAAGGGTGAAATACAGGGAGAGAAAGGCTATTTACAGTTTGTATAGAAACCAAATGGCAGTTATAAGAGTTGAGGGGCATGAGGGGGAAGCAGTGGTTGAGAAGGGAGTGAAACAGGGTTGTAGCCTCTCCCCGATGTTATTCAATCTGTATATTGAGCAAGCAGTGAAGGAAACAAAAGAAAAATTCTGAGTAGGTATTAAAATCCATGGAGAAGAAATAAAAACTTTGAGCTTTGCCGATGACATTGTAATTCTTTCAGAGACAGCAGAGGACCTGGAAAAGCAGCTGAACGGAATGGACAGTGTCTTGAAATGAAGATATAATATGAACATGAGTTTTGCTATTTGGGGAGCAAAATAACTGATGATGGTCGAAGTAGAGAGGATATAAAATGTAGACTGTCAATGGGAAGGAAAGCGTTTCTGAAGAAAAGAAATTTGTTAACATCGAGTGTAGATTTAAGTGTCAGGAAGTCGTTTCTGAAAGTATTTGTATGGAGTGTAGCCATGTATGGAAGTGAAACATGGACGATAAATAGTTTAGACAAGAAGAGAATAGAAACTTTCGAAATGTGGTGCTACAGTAGAATGCTGAAGACTAGAAGGGTAGATCACATAACTAATGAGGAGGTGTTGAATAGGATTGGAGAGAAGAGAAGTGTGTGGCACAACTTGACTAGAAGAGAAGGGATCGGCTGGTAGGACATGTTCTGAGGCATCAAGGGATCATCAATTTAGTATTTGAGGGCAGTGTAGAGGGTAAAAATCGTAGAGGGAGACCAAGAGATGAATACACCAAGCAGATTCAGAAGGATGTAGGTTGCAGTAGATACTGGGAGATGAAGAAGCTTGCACAGGATATAGTAGCATGGAGAGCTGCATCAAACCAGTCTCAGGACTGAAGACCACAACAGCAACAACACAATCACAATATAAAGTCCTCCAACGATGACCGGTTTCAATCAGTAATGACCATTTTCAGATCTGTTCTACACCATGTCCTAGTGTGATAAAGCCATAATGTCATCGACAAAACATATAAATACACTCAGCAAAGAATATGGTACATTTATATGTTTTGATTGTGCCATTACTTCCTTATCACATTAGGACATGGTGTAGAACAGATCTGAAGATGGTCATTACTGACTGATATCGGTCATCGTCAAAGGACTTTATATTGTGTATATTGTGATCAAGGACTGGAATTAAAAAACATTGGACTGTACCTGAATCACTGTTTGTATTCACGACTATGTCGCAGCTGGTGAACCTAGAGTGATGTGTTTATGACAGATCTTCATTGCTCTGCCATGAAAAGGTATACTGTCATAACACACGTTATAAGACAGAAACAACTAAACATAGTGAATCCAATATGGTATTTCGAAAGTAGCAAATGAGGGACACCACGTGTTTGGTTTCCACTGTCAGCCGAACGCCAGCAGCACGCCAAGCATTCCCTAATTTTAGCGGTAGCGTTCTCGCTTCCCGGGTTCGATTCCCGGCAGGGTCAGGAATTTTCTCTGCCTTGTGATGGCTGGGTATTGTGTGTTGTCCTTAGGTTAGTTAGGTTTAAGTAGTTCTAAGTTCTAGGGGACTGATGACCATAGATGTTAAGTCCCATAGTGCTCAGAGCCATTTGAACCCTAATTTTAGTCACTCGTCCACCGGCTTACCCCCTTCCTTGTTCCCAGTCCAGTAGTACACATGCCTTTTATCCCGTCATCACACCAAAATAGTCCTTTGTCCTTCTCTGCTTCTGTCCAATCCCATCCTTCCCCCTATTACCACCTAGCAGTCCTATTGTGTCTCCACCATGTCATTCCAAATTCCATGCCCATGGACAGCACTAGAATCTTCCTTCACCTCTGTCCTGTTATCCGTTCCACACATCTTCTGTATCCACACTATCCAACCCACTTAGATAGATACTCATGTCAGACGCAGTCACAGTCAGGCGTTAGTGCCTAGAGGTGACAGTGGTGGTGGTGGTGGTGGTGGTGGTGGTGGTGGTGGTGGTGAAGAAGAAGGGTTTCACCCTAAAGCTAAATGAGGAGAAGTGTTGTACTGGATTATGTAGGCAAGGGAGAAAAGGCTCTACATTTGTATAAAGAGATAGATTCATCAGGACAAGATGAACCTTTCCACAAATGATTCCTCAAAGGATTTGTGGAATCTGCATATACATACAAACTCAGCAACCCACTGTATCTTGCCTGGTGAAGGTACCTTTTTGCATGGTGGAGGTACCTTTTACACTTCTTGTTATTTTCTTTCCTGTTCCTCTCACAAAAAGCAATCGAAAAATAGCTGTTTATGTGCATCCATACAATCCTTAATTTCTTTTGTTTTATTTTCTTGGTCCTTACCCTATATTCGTTGGTAGTAGTAGAATCATTCTGCAGTCAGCATCAGATGTCGTTTCTCTAAATTTTCTCTGTAGTGTTCCACAAAAAGAATGTCGTCTTCCCTCCTGGGATTGCCTTTAGAGTTCATGAAATGTCTCCCTGATATTTGTGTGTTGATCAACCTCCTGGGATTCCGTTTGGACTTCATTAAACATCTCCCTAATATTCGCAAATTGATCAAACCTACCTGTAACAAATGTAACAGCCCACCAGCCCTCGTCTGAGTTGCTTTGATGTCTTCCTTTAATCTTACCTGGTGTGGATCTCGGACAATCGAAAAGTACTTGAGAATGGGTCGCAGTAGTGTTCTGTAGTCTCCTGTACAGATGAACAACCCTTTCCGAAAATTCACCCAATTAACTTAAACTCAACTATCTGCTTTTCCTATTATTGTCCTTAACCTGCTCGTTCCATTTCACATCGCTTTGCAATGTTACACTTACATATTTAATTGACGTGTCTGTGTAAAGCAGCACACTACTAAAGCTGTATTTAAACATAAAGGGGTTATTTTCATACTCATCTGCATTTACTTTCTACATTTAGAGGAAGCTGCCACTCATTGCGCCAACTATAAATTTTGTATAAGTCATCTTGTATCCTACAGTCACTCGACGACAACGTATAGCAACTTCATCGGCAAATAGCTGGCTGCAGATTGCTGCTCATGCTGTTCATCAGATCATTTATGTATACTGAGAAAAAAGAGTGGGCCTGTTACGCTTTCCTGTGGCACTCCTGACAATACCCTTGTCTCTGATGAACACACGCTGCGAGGACAACATACCGGGTTATATTACTTAAGAAGTCTTTGAGCCTCTTGGATATCTGGGAACCTTTTCTGTATGCTTGTACCTATGTTAACCGTCTTCAGTTGGGCACCATTTCAAATGCTTTTGGAAATGTAGGAATATGAAATCCACATGTTACCATTCATTCATGATTTGCACGGCATCATGCGAGAAAAGGGCAAGCTGCAGTGTAATTACTGAAGCATTCAGTCTACATTCTGGATTCACATCTGTCTTTCACACGTTACCAGGTACCAGGATGTGCTTCAGAGTGTAACACTTACATAGGCTGTGACTACTTCATGTCATCATTGACTGAATTATAACTTTGCTTTCTGGTTTCATTGAGTTCTTTCTAGAACATTTGTGATTCCCTGTTTCATATGCATTCCTCACATTAGTAATATACATTTGAGAAAGTAAATACAAATTGTTTTTCAGCCAAACCAAAAGTTCAGGAAGTTATGTAATGAAAGTTTCAAGCGCAGTTTGTTACATCTTTTTGTTACAAGTAAATTTGTTCTCCGCATTAAGGATGGTATGGGTGTAATGTGCAGTTCACTGAAAATATTTTAATTTTACACTTTACTTAAAATCACAAAGAAAATGTTAATAAACAGTATACAAAAGGGACAAAAACTGAACTATTGATGATTTCTTCGTTCTTTCAGTTTCTGAGTCGGAGATGATGCTGAGTAAGAGGAGGAGATCTTCAAGAGATGGAAAATGATTGCTGGAGTTTGACAGTGACACAGATACGGACTGACATTAAATCTGTGGCTGTAAAACAGTTACTTTTGAAGGATATTTGCTTTTTAGTGGCAGAAAAATTTGCATGAATGGATTTTATAATATCAAAAACAGCATCTTGTACCAATTGCCTTATACCTTGTGTGTTAAATTTTTTAAAGGAAGTGCATTACTTACAAAGAATTATTCGTGTTACGGACTATTGCTTGAAATGAGCTAATTCTTGTTAAACTTGTGAAAAGAAAATAGCTTTGAAAAAGTTATTAAGAACACTATTTTTATCCAATGGTATCTTCATCCAAATGTTTTCATATAAATGTATAGTCTTGTACGCAGTTAACAGCAGTGACTGTTCCATACATTAATGCCATGTTGACAGTTGTAATCGGCCAGTGTGCTACATGAATTAGTTATTTTTTCCCTTCCTTTCAAATTATTTTTTGGTTCATTGTAATTCAGAGGACTCTAAAAAGTAATCACAATATTAATTCAAGATGAAGTTAAAGTGCTTAAGATTTTTAAAATGTTTTTAATATACCAATAGCATTGCTTCTTTGAGAAGTGTGACCTTTGTCAAAATGGCAAAAATTAATTTGCTTTGCAGATTTTGTATTCAGGTTATGTACAGATTTTTTTGCAGAACTGTAAAATAATTTTAGATGTTCATCTGCATTAACTTTTAGTCCTGAGGTTGTGCCAATATGTGCAGCGTTACCATTTTAAGAGTTCTTTAATATTCATGTTTTTATGAAGTTGATTTTGGGATGAACTGTAATTACAAATTTCGTTTTTGAAATTGTTTCTTGACGTTTCGATGTGTAGAACTAACTTTTGCCCCCTCCCCCTCCCCCTAAAAGATGGGACATGTTTTTCACATGGACAGATTTGGTATGTTTTCTTGCTTCTTTAGTTTCTTTTCTTCTTCAGTTCTGTAACTTCAGCATGTTTTGACTTTTTTCTTTCTACATGTTGATTCTGTATTGTGCAGTGGTGAGGGTACAGTTTTCTCCTAGTTTACCACTTTATTTGATGACCATCATTGTTTTTTCTTTGGAATGCTGTTTCTGATATTTTTAATCCTACCTAAATTTAAAGTCAGTGCTGATAAGTAATCAAAGAAGGAATCTACAGGTATATAGCTTCTTACATTAGTTCCTCTTAAAATAAAAAATTGTGGTAGTTTTATGAGTGCAGACCTTCAATTTTACATTATGAAAATGCATATCACCTGACAGATTTTATTCCGCTTTCTTCGGTTTCTTTTATTTTCTTAACATTTATACTATTAGTAATAGAGTTAGTGGCTTGTGTTATTATGGTGGGGATATGATTATTTTGGCCAGTACAACATTCACAAACTTTAAATAAAACTAAATAGATATATATATATTACATACATATATATTGTATACATGTGAACTGATGCTAAAAAAGGAGATATTTTCTCTGAATATATATATGCAAGATGTTAAATAGTTTTCCGCAGAGTAATGTTTGTGCGGTGACATTTTGCTTTTGTGATAAGACTTTTGTACTGTAAAATGCGTACACATGTTGTATAATATATACAAGCATACATAAATCCACACATACAGATAATTTTATTTACTTTGACATTTGTTGTTGATATGGCTGTTAGGAAGTTTTGCAAGCAATTAACTTATAGAATGTATGTTGGTATGTTTGAGTGTATTTGCGCATTAAAATATATGTATATGGATGAAGCTATTTGTATATTCGGCTGTAAAAATTGTGTATTTTAATTATTTTTAGCGATCTTATCTCTTCTATTTGTGGTGTTTTTCATTTATTCAGATATTGTCTGCTTGAATATACTTTTCAAATTATTTTGGACAGTGAAAACTTTTTGCTGTTGCTTTTAAAATGGCGAGGCATGTTTTAAGGGTATATTGAACAAATGGAAACAATATAATATTTTTATGTACACCTTGTTTGAGCAATGCAAAGTAAGTAACTGATTGCTGAATTTGTAAATGTCATGAGCACATAGCCCATGATCTGCTTCAGAGCAGTTTACAAGTCTTCTAGTTTCATACCTTTTATATGAGTCTTTGTGTGTTGTGAGCTGTGTAGGTGCATGAAGGAACTTGGAGACTTTCTGGGTTTGAGCTAGGATAGCTGACAAAGGATTAATATTGTTAGTGTGAGAGAGAGAGAGAGAGAGAGAGAGAGAGAGAGAGAGAGAGAGAGAGAGAGAGAGAGAGCATATGTAGCTGTAAATCAAGAGTGAATGAAATTGTAATTGAATTTCTACACACCTTAGTGTGGGGACAAATTCCTGTCTCACTTTTACATGAATGTGCTTTAAATCAGCTTGGTAGCATATTGGGAAAGAAAACAATATTTTTCAGCAGCTATCCTTGTTCTTTGCCCAGAACTTCCATTGTATATTTAATTTTAGAAGGAAAAAACAGTCTGATTTAATCTGTTTTATTTGTCTAGTTGATTTGACGTGCAATCTACTTAGAGTATGTTATTGTTCTTGATACTTTCATGCTATCTGTACAAAGCTATCTGTATTTATTTGTAAAGAAAGTTACTGGCAAATTTAGTTTTGTTGTTCTTGTGATCGTGATTGTTTTGTTGATGCTGTGATTATAATATCTGATGACTTTGATTGTACAGTTTGTTGTTACATATTTTGTAGTAGTCATCAGTTGATGGAAGCACCCTTCAATCCTCACTTGTGGACCACAGTGTGTAACAAATGTATGTTGTTATATTTACATTTCTATGGAGGAAAAATAAATTGTGATACATAGTTAACACATGTAAATTAGTTACTTGTCTTGCGTTCGGAACAAGGGATTCACTATTCATCACTGTTCTGTCTCAGTGAATTCATCCCACTTGTTTGTTGGACATTTTTATGAGTGTTGAGAGTTATAAATAATATATATAATATATATGAGAACTGTACAAAGAAAATAAAATTTGCGATAAGTAACAGACACCTGTAAATAACGGAAGTTTTCTATGAAAAAGAAGCGAACTTTACATATGTAATTAGTGACTTGTGCGGTTTATAAATTTTATTATTAATATATATTATTATGAAAAATACAATGATAAATATCTGAGTAAATTCATAAAAAAACTAGCCAACTTTACATGTTTTATTATATTTCTTTGGATAAAATTAGTATAGTCATTAAATGCCCACCTCAGAGTTGTGATAGATTTTTCAAACTACATCTGTTTGAGTATTTGTATATTTTGAGAAACATACATTTATGTGATGGATACATCTCATGACCCTTATTTCCAAGAAATATTGGGGATGGGTGCATTTTTAATTTTTGGTCTTCTGTGTGTCCTTGGAGTAATTGCTGCATGTGTGTTATTTTTTTGTTTCAGAAACTTTTAAGTCATTGTTCTGTTGCTGTCATTTCAGTTGTCATAACACTGTATATCTCTATATATATATATTATATATATAGTCTTGTGAAATAATATGTACATAATGTTGTAAATAATTAAGTGAAGCTAGTTTCAAAAGATAAAAGCAAAAATTATGTATATTGTACAGAGAGAAAGTGCTCTATAGGTTTATTTGTATTTTAGTACATACGAACATTGTCATTATTACTCTTGTAGCGTGGAGTCCAAAAGAAATAATTTAAACTATAAAAAATACAAAAGATGGTGGCGATTGTTGTACCTCATTGTAGCTTATAGTTCTCTGTTAATAGAAAGATGAAATTGTGTTATTCCTATGTAGTGTCCTTAATTTTCATGATTGCATATGAACAGAACCTCTTTGAATTATCACGGCAAATACGGGATAGTTCAGTTATATTCTGCAATTTCTGGTAATTCGACTGATCATAGAGGGAAAAGTAGTAGAATATGGCATAAGAAGGTGTGACAAGGCAGGAGAGGAGGAATTTGAAAGAGAAGCTTAACCACACATTCTAGAAATGCAAATCAAGTATTTTCTGATATCATTGTGCATGTAGAACAGGAAAATGTAGGATGATGGGTGAATTCTAAAGTCAAAATTTTGAGCACTGTTAGAGTTGATAATTGAAATTTATATGTGCTATGGGAAAATTTTGGATCGAAGGCAAAAATAATTGTGTGGTAGATGGTAAACTATAGACATGGACATAAAAAATGTTTGAGCTTACACTCTTCATCAGAACATTCACATGCTTATTGTTCTTCTCTGACACCTTATATTGACTGGGCTTATGAATAAGTAATTTAATGGCTTTAGAGGCGCATTTCGTTTTTGTCACAAAACCAAATGATACAGAAACAGTCACTTGTTTAAGATATTTAAATAATTTAAAATTGTCAGGAAGACACCATCAGCCTCTCGCCTATATCTTAACATTAAATTAGCAAGGTTTTTATTAGACTTCAGATTCTGGGCTGTAACTTCTTTGATGTCACATAGAATTTTTGAAAAATGGTTGGTTTTTACATATAAGGCATGGTAGTTTTATTGTAATGTCTTTATCATTTTTTTCCCGAAATAGTTATCTCAGTACTGTATAACCAATATACTCTGCTATAGAGGCTACTAAAATAAGAAAGAAAGAGCACTATTGCTCAGGTGAAATCAATTCATCATCAGTAATACATACAGCCATTGTGCTAGCACATCCTCAAACCACACTGCAGCAATCCGCAATACAAAAATTAATCATAGTGTACTCAGATTTTATTAATGTGGTATCTCATTGAGTGGGCAAATTATGAAGATAACTCAGTGTAAGTTAAATTTTATTTTATATTGAGGAAGCCAGAAAATAATAAATTACTTCCAATAATTAAAAGCTAAAAAGTAAGATGTATCCACATCGGAGATCACAAGTACTATATACGGCTTGGTGTGCGCACTAAGTGGTCCCACAACTTTAAGAAGATAAAACACACTGACAGTTACAGTGTTCACTAGCACAATAAAGAGTGTTTCGCAAAGCTAGGATGTTAACACTTGGATGTAGATTATGATGCCTAAGTTAATGAAAATTGCAGATTCAACATTTGACTCCATTTACAAAACTTTAATTGCAACTGTTCCAAAGTACCTTGAAGCATAAAATGAGTTTATTTTCACAACAAAAGAAAGTGAGGCTCTCATACCCAGTTTGTTGACCAGTCTGTTTCTGTTGTGTTGCACATGTCGTATAGGATGTTACACAATCCATATTGTTGCTTTGACAGTAACTTCCTATTCAACATTTAAAAGAACACCACCTATTGATTTGTTGTAGCCTTCAAACCAAACATTGGTGTGATGCTTCCTTTGCAAGCCACAGTCTCTCTCAATAATTACTGCAACGTACATCGGTTTGAACTTTTTTACAGTATCCATTTACTAGTCACGTTCTACAGTTTTTACCACTCATACTTCCTTCCAATACTAAATTGATGATTACTTGATGTTTCAGTATGTGTACTGTCAACTGATCCCTTCTTTCAGTCAAGTTATGCTATAAAGTCTTTTATTCCCATTCTATTTAGTTCATCCTCATTAAATTAAGTGACCTACTCGTCTAATTTTCAGCACTGTTTTTTGACACCATATTTCAAGACCTATTTTTTCTCTCCTGAGCTGCTTCCACCATGGGCAGTTGTTTTACTGCCCCAGCAACAAAACTCATCTCCTATTTTTAACATCTTATTTCCAAATACACTGAAGTGCCAAAGAAACTGGTATAATAAAGTGCATTGAAATACAGAGATATGTAAATAGGCAGAATAAGGCACTTCGTTCAGCAATGCTTATACAAGACAGCAAGTGAATGGTGCACTGCTCCAATGGCAGGTTATGAAGATTTAAGTGAGTTTGAACGTGGTGTCATAGTTAGCACGAGTGACGGGACTCGGCATTTCCAAGGTAGTGATGAAGTGAGGATTTTCCCGTATGACCTTGTTACAAATGTACCGTGAATATCATGAATCCGGTAAAACATCAAAGCTGTGGGCGGAAAATGTCCTGCAAGAATGGGACCAACAATGTCGGAAGGGAATCATTCAATGTGACAGAAGTGCAACCCTTCTGCAAGTTGCTACAGATTTCAATGCTGGGCCATCGCCAAGTGTCAGGATGTGAAACGTCATTGGTATGGGCTTTTGGAGCCGAAGGACCGCTCATACACCCTTGATGACTGCGTAATACAAAGCCTTACAGCTCCTGTCAGCACTGACATTGGGCTGTTGATAACTGGAAACATGTTGCCTGATCGTCCAAGTCTCATTTGATGTGTATGGGTATGGAGACAACCTCACGAATCCATTGGACCTTGCATATCAGCAGGGGACTGTTCAAGCTGGTGGAGGCTCTTTAATGGTGTGGGGCATGTGCAGTTGGAGTGGTATGAGACTCACTCTTGACAGGTGACACATCCGTAAGTGTCCTAACTGATCAGGACGTCTATTCATGTCCATTGTGCTTTCCGACAGACTTGGACACTTCCAGCAGGACAATGCAACTCCCCACGTATCCAGAATTGCTACAGAGTGGCTCCAGGAACATTCTTCTGAGTTTAAACATTTCCGCACCAGACATGCTGTTCAGAAGAGAGCTCCAACCCTTTGTACTCATGGATTTATGGAAGCCGTGCAAGATTCATGGTGTCAATTCCCTCCAGCACTACTTCAAACAGTAGTAGAGTCCATGCCACTTTGTGTTGCGACACTTCTGCATGCTCATGGGGACCCTACATGATATAAGACAGGTGCACCAGTTTTATCTCTTCAGTGTATAATTACCTCGGCATCACCAGATTTAACTCGACTACTTTTCATTACCCTTGTTTTGATTTTGTTGAGGTTCATCTGATATCCTTCTGTCAAGCCTGTCCATTCCAGTCAACTGCTCTTCCAAGTCCTTTGCTGTCTCTGACAGAATTACATTGTAAGTGGCAGAAATCAAAGTTTATTTCTTCTTCCTGAACTTTAATCCCATTTCCATATTCTTTGATTCCCTGTAATGCTCACTCACTGTACAGACTGAATGATATCTGGGATGGGCTACGATCCTGTTCTCCCCCATCTTAACCAGTCATATCATTTCCATCCTCTCTTGCAACAACTGTCTGGTTACTGTACAAGTTGTAAATAACTTTTTGCTCCTTGTACTTTACCTCTGCTACCTTCATAAGTTCTAAGAGTGTATTCTAATCAACATTGTCAAAAGCTTTTTCTAAGTATACAAATGCTCTAGTTGTAGGTTTGCCATTCCTTAACCTATCTTCCAAGAGAATTTGTTGGGTCATTATTGTGTCGCATTTATCCAGAACCCAAACTAACCGTCCTGAGGCCGTCTTATACTTGCTTCTTCATTGTTCCGTAAATAATTTGTGTCGAAATTTTGCAACCATGATTTGTTATACTGAGGGTTTGTTGATATTCACAGTTGCTTTCTTTGGAATTATTACATTCTTCTTGAAATCTGGGGGCATTTTACCTATCTCGTACGTATACAGCCACATACATACTCCGCAATCCACCATACGGTGCGTGGCAGAGGGTACCTCGTACCACAACTAGCATCATCTCTCCCTGTTCCACTCCCAAACAGAACGAGGCAAAAATGACTGCCTATATGCCTCTGTAAGAGCCCTAATCTCTCTTATCTTATCTTTTTTGTCTTTCCACAAAACGTAAGCTGGGGGCAGTAAAATTGTACTGCAGTCAGCCTCAAATGCTGGTTCTCTAAATTTCCTCAGTAGCGATTCACGAAAAGAATGCCTCCTTTCCTCTGGAGACTCCCACCCGAGTTCCTGAAGCATTTCCGTAACACTCGTGTGATGATCAAACCTACCAGTAACAAATCTAGCAGCCCGCCTCTGAATTGCTTCTATGTCCTTCCTCAATCCGACCTGATAGGGATCCCAAACGCTCAAGCAGTACTCAAGAATAGGTCGTATTAGTGTTTTATAAGTGGTCTCCTGTACATGTGAACCACATCTTCCCAAAATTCTACCAATGAACCGAAGACGACTATCCGCCTTCCCCACAACTGCCATTACATGCTTGTCTCTCTTCATATCGCTCTGCAGTGTTACGCCCAAATATTTAATTGACGTGACTGTGTCAAGTGCTACACTACTAATGGAGTATTCAGACATTACAGGATTCTTTTTCCTATTCATCTGCATTAATTTACATTTATCTAAGAGTTAGCTGCCATTCTTTACACCAATCACAAATCCTGTCCAAGTCATCTTGTATCCTCCTACAATCACTCAACGACACCCTCCCGTACACCACAGCATAATCAGCAAACAACCGCACATTGTTATCCACCCTATCCAAAAGATCATTTATGTAGATAGAAAACAACAGTGGACCTACCACACTTCCCAGGGGCACTCCTGATGATACCCTCACCTCCGATGAACACTCACCATCGAGGACAATGTACTGGGTTCTATTACTTAAGAAGTCTTTCAGCCACTCACATACTTGGGAACAAATCCCATATGCTCATACCTTAGGAGTCTGCAGTGGGGCACCCAGTCAAATGCTTTCTGGAAGTCAAGGAATATGGCATCCGTCTGATACCCTTCATCCATGGTTCGCAAAATATGTGAAAAAAGGGCGAGTTGCGTTTCGCAGGAGCGATGCTTTCTAAAGCTGTGCTGATGCATGGACAGCAACTTCTCTGTCTCGAGGAAATTCATTATATTCGAACTGAGAATATGTTTGAGAATCCTGCAACAAACCGATACTAAGGATATTGGTCTGTAATTTTGAGGATCCATCCTTCTACCCCTCTCATATACAGGCATCACCTGCGCTTTTTTCCAGTCGCTCGGGACTTTACGTTGTGCAAGAGATTTGCGATAAATGCAAGCTAAGTAAGGAGCCAATTAAGTAGAGTACTCTCTGTAAAACCAAATTGGAATATGATCAGGACCTGGCGATTTATTTATTTTCAACCCATTCAGCTGCTTCACAACCCCAGGGATGTCTATCACTATATCCTCCATACGGGAATCTGTATGAGACTCAAACGGCGGTATGTTTGTACGATCCTCCTGCGTGAAAGATTTCACAAATGCTAAATTTAAAATTTCAGCTTTCGTTTTGCTGTCTTCCGTTGCCAGGCCAGACTGATCAGTGAGTGAATGGATAGAAGCCTTCGACCCGCTTACCGATTTTACGTAAGACCATCAGTTCCTTGGGTTTTCAGCAAGATCTTTTGCTAAGGTATGATGGTGGTAGCACTCTTTTTACAGTAGCATGAATCTCTACTAACTTTTGCCTGTCCTCATTCTCCCGATCTTTCTTGTACCGCGAGTGCAACTGCCTTTGCTTTCTGAGCATTCTCCGAATTGTGCTGTTCAACCACAGTGGGTCTTTTTCATCCATAACCCACTTTTTCGGCACATACTTGTCCAATGCATGATTTACAATGTGTTTAAAATTTGCCCATAATTCTTCCACGTCCATCGTACTGGAAGTAAATGAAGTCGATTCATTTACCAAGTGGGATGCTAACAACTGCTTTTCTGCTCTCTCTAGTAAGAATACTTTCCTAGCCTTCTTGACCGTCTTTTTAACTTTCGTAACCATAGTCGTAATGACAACATCATGATCACTAATCCCTGTATCAACACTGACACCATCAATGAGGTCTGGTCTGTTTGTGGCTACCAGATCTAAAATATTTCCATTACACGTTGGCTGTTGATTTAGCTGCTCAAGACAGTTTTTGGATAATGTGTTCAAAAGTAATTCACACGACAGCTTGTCTGTACCACCTGTAATGAATCCATAGACATCCCAGTCTATTCATAAAAATTTATGTTTGGCATTTGAAAATCCAAAAGTTAAAAACGTTTTCTGTCTAATATCCTGTGTACAATATATCTACTTAAAAAGAGATTTATATGTACAAATAAATAAATACTAGGTAGGTTGAAGTTGCCTCCGACTAATATAGCATGATCTGGGTACTTCTGCGATACAGAATGTAGACTCCCTTTGAATGATTCTAGAACTGTCTCGGTGGAACCTGGTGGCCAGTAATAACACCCCACAATTAACTTTATTTCCCCTAGCCCTGTTAAACGTGTCCAGATAACTTCACAATCACACTCTACTTCGACCTCAGTAGACACAATATTTTTGTCAACTGCAATGAAGACACCACCTCCTATGGTGTCTAATCCGTCTTTTTGATATACGTTCCAACCCTGACTAAATATTTCAGAACTTCCTATCTCAGGGTTCAGACAGGTCTCAGTCCCGAGAATAATTTGCAAGCCACACGCTTCCTGGAGGGCAGTAAACTCAGGAACTTTATTCCAAACACTCTGGAAATTTACTGCTAATATCTTAAGATAGCTGAAGTGTCTTTATACTGATCGCGTCCTGATTTCCCTGCCTGCACGTCGACTGGTGAGGACACCTCGCACTACTGCCTAGCCTAAAAAAAAACCATGTGCACGCCACAAGTACTCTGCTACCCGAGTAGCCCCTTCCTTTGTGTAGTGCACGCTAGGTGAGATAGTTTTGTCTTGGCTGGTACTCCCAAGGGTATCAGTGTTTCTGAAGGAAATGCATCTGCACCTGGAGCATTGTTTCCATTTAGGTTTTTAGTGATGTGTCAGATTCTTCTCGCAGCATCATATCTCCCACATCACCATAGGAAGTGGCGTCTTCATTGCAGTTGACAAAAATATTGTGTCTACTGAGGTCGAAGTAGAGTGTGATTGTGAAGTTATCTGGACACGTTTAACAGGGCTAGGGGAAATAAAGTTAATTGTGGGGTGTTATTACTGGCCACCAGGTTCCACCGTGACAGTTCTAGAATCATTCAAAGGGAGTCTACATTCTGTATCGCAGAAGTACCCAGATCATGCTATATTAGTCGGAGGCGACTTCAACCTACCTAGTATTTATTTATTTGTACATATAAATCTCTTTTTAAGTAGATATATTGTACACAGGATATTAGACAGAAAACGTTTTTAACTTTTGGATTTTTCTCTTCTGTTTCTAAAATATTGCCTTCATATTTGTTTACCTTGTATTGCCCCTCTGTATACTCGTACCATTTTCAGTTTTTGCTTCTTTGCTTGGTACTGGTTTCCAAAAAAAGTCTTAAGTTCTTGATATTAATACAACTGCTTCTCTTTTCTCCAAGGGCCTCTTTAATTTTCCTGTAGGTAAGACCTATCTTTCACCAAGTGATACATGCTTCTATATTTTTACATTTGTCCTTTAGCCATTTTGCACTTCCTGTCAACCTCATTTTTAGGTGTTTGTATTCCCTTTTGCATGTTTTTATCTCCTGTGATATCCAAGGATTTGCACTAGGCCTTGTCTTTTTACTTATGTGATCCCCTTCTGTCTTCACTATTTCATCTCTCAAAGCTAGCCATTCATCTTCTACTGTATTCCTTTCCCCTTCTTCAGTCATTTGTTGCCTAATGTTTGCTTTGAAACTCTTAACGATCTCTGCTTCTTTCAGCTTATCCAGGTCCTGTTCTCCTCAATTTCCTGCCTTCAGAGTTTATACCTGTCCCAGGAAATGTCTTGCAGCTTAAAATTATGTTTCGAAATCTTTGTCTTACCATTATATAATAAGTCTTAAACTTTCCAGTGTCTTCAAATCTTGTCATGTAAATCTTTCTTCATGATCTTAAACAAAGTGTAAGCAATTATTAAATTACGCTCTGTGAAAATGTCAACCGTGTGGATTCCTCCTTCAGTCCTTTCCCAGTCTGTATTTTCCCACTATTCTTCCTTTTCCAGCTATCGAATTCCAGCCCCCCATCAGAATTAAATTTTCCTCTCCCTTATCTATCAGAATAATTTCTTTTATCTTGTCATAACATTTATTCAATGTCTTCATCATAAACTTGTGCTACTGCAGTGGATGTTGGCTTTGTTTCTGTCTTGGCTCTGATAATGTGTTCACTATGTGCTGTTCATTGTAGCTTACCCGCATGCAGTTTTTAATTCATTATTAGACCTACTCCTGAATGACCCTTATTTGTTTTTGTATGTATAACCCTGCACTCATCTAACCAGAAGCTTTGTTTCTCATTCAAGCCAACGAACTTCACTAATTTGCACTACCTGACTTCAACCTATCTATTTCTCTTTCTAAATTTTCTAACCTATGTGTTGCATTAAGGGATACAACTTCCCATGCTTCAACCCATAGATGACAACATCCTTCTTAGTATGCCCCACCTTGAGACCCAAATGAGGGGCTTTTTACCCGACAGGATGCCGTCATCATTTAATCATACAGTAGAGCTCCATGTCCTGAGGATAAAGATAGCTGCAGTCTCTCCTAGTTTTCAGCCATACCAGCAGAGCAAGGCCATGTTGTGTGGTCTTACTGAGACTGCTGCCCCTGCAACTATTGAGAAGGCTTCTGCCCCTCTTCAGGAATTGTTTGTTTGGTCTTTCCAAAGATACCCCTATGTTATGGGTGCACCTACAGTACAGAGATCTATGTCAGTGAGGTATGCAAGCCACCCCACCTCAACAAGTCCCAGGTTTCATGTGAGCTGGTCCATTGACTGTGGAATGATTTGTAATAACCATATGTTCTTCATTTGCCCCCCAAAAAATTGGTTATTTTGTAGCATAGATACGTATGACAAGAGTGTTTAAGAACACTGTTAGATTCTCTTTTCTCCTAGCATTATACAGTGATCTCATCCATGATATATAATACAATTATCATCATTAATTTACATGTACAATAATTTAAAAATTAGCCTTTTTTGGTTTGCTGATAACTCTTATTGTCACAATTATTGAAATTATAGTAAAATGGAAGGGACAGAACAAATACCTCAAGCTGAAGAAAGTAGAAAACCAAAGGACTGTTGAGAGAATTTCTTTCACATAATTCAGCGCCTCTGTCATCAACCCTTAGGGAAGTTTTTGACTAGTAAGAGGTTTGCTCTAGTGCAGTTAAAATTAGCTGTGTTGTCTTTGTACAGTAGTTATTCTGGATTCCAAAACTATCACAAATAGGTGCAGCAACATTGGTTTTGTCATCTGTGTAGATAAACAATATAGGCATTACTATCAGCTGCGCAGCTAGTAAGCTGAGGACTGGAACTCGGAAGTGCAAACATTGACTGGAAATGTATGTACATCATGTTTTTAATTTTTGTGCTTGTTCCAGGGTGAATGTTACATTGTATAGCAATCGTACGAGGAGTGTTTGAATGAGGTTTAATATTTGTGGTGCCTGTTCCGAAACATATAAGTATAAAATGTACTTTAAGTAAAGTAAAACTTCTTACTAGATGGCAGCAGTAGTAGACAATAGGTTCAAATTTCCATCCACCAATTGTAATTCAGGCTTTCTGTAAATCAAGTAAGGTAAGTGTTTGGATGGCTCCACTAGAAAGGTTAAAAAACTGCACACCCTAAGGTGACCGCACAGGCGGTCTTAAAACCATTGTGGCTGCTATAACTTAGGGTTTATTTGATGCAGTTCTCCAATCATATTTTATGAATCTACCATTCTCCTGTATCAACACATTCTCTGTTGTTCTTATTTTAAATCCATTCAGAACTGCACCTAATAGGAGTTTTCATGACTCATTTGTGGTGTCGAGGTTTATATTTTTAAATGTTAGCAGTTCTTTCTTTTCATAGAAAGCCCTTTTGCCTTGTGCAGTCCTTGCTCCTGTTTCTTCTTCTTTCGTTTCACCCTCTTTGGGGTACACAGGATCAATCATTTCTTTGTGTGGTGTTCTTTTCTTAGGGCCCAGTATTTCTTCATTCTTCCTGATCTTTTCCTCTCTTCTTCTGAAATGCAGGGTTTGGACTTTTGTGTAGATTTGTCTTGGAACCTTATGTTTTCATCTTTAGTAATTAATTTAGCTTTCAATCAATAAGTGAATTTTCTGAGATCTTTAATTCTACTAGGTCTTTCTCAGTTTCTTTAAACCAGTTGGGAATTGCTACTGATATCTGTATTGGTGCTTTTTCTTCTCCATCCCCATTCCAAGATGGCAAAATTTGCTCATTTCATTAGGAGTGTATTGACCAAGTTTAATATGTATGTTTTACACTTACTACACACACATCTTCATTAGCCTTATTTTTTACTGATGTGCTTACTACAGCTGTCAGCTAGCATACATTATGTTTCATAGTCAAATCATGAAGGAGAGCATTCAGGGGTGTGGAATGAATTGAGTAATACATTAACAGTAAGAAGTAAACACTGCAGGCTGTTTATGTAAATTGTGACCGTTGCTGATTTATTCACGGTAATATTATGGGAACTGCTTCTGAATCATCTTATGAAAATACAGGGTGATTCCATGTCACATGGTCTAGTTTTATGCTGATAATGTCAGCACTGTGCACCTGTAAGCTCCATGGTTTAATTTGAGGGATTTCCCCCCCCCCCCCCCCCCCCTCCCCCTTAACATTTTGTATTTTGTGTGGAAGATGGTTAAATTATGAAAGGGATATATACATATTTTGGCCCTCAACTTTCTATACTTTTTCATTAGCAGCCCCTTAAATGACAGGTGAAAGAATCTCACAGTGATATTTCATAAATATTGACCAAGTATGAAATGTTGTACTTCAGTGAATAATTGTGTTAAAGCTGCAAAACGGTTAAAAAATTTGCATTGTGTGCACACTGTAAGTTTTATGCTACTTAATTCACTTTAACATCCAAGTTTCATTCGAAGTCGTCAATAAATTTTGTCAGAACAAAATTTCTCCTAAATATTTGTGATTTGAGCTTGTCACATAATTTATTTAGGAAGCTCTTATTTTGTAGCTTTTTTGTCTAATATCTGTGTACAAAAAACTGTAAATTTTATGACTTTTGCTTAATAGTTATTCAGGTATATGGCTGAAGCTAGCCAAAAAATCATTTTATCTCAGAATGTTCAGTCATGACTTTACATTTATCTTCTTCATAAAGCAATTTTCTTGACAAAATCTTTACCTAAGTGAATATCATGCTGTAATCCATTTTCAAAGTAAAAGTCCTCACTTGGGAGTGGGAATCAAGTGTGACTCAGATGGGTAAAAATTATATTTAAACTGTCACATAATACTATCTAACAAATTTGCTTCTCTTACAGCTGCTTCGGATGATTTGAGTTGTCTTGGAGCTGTTTCAATCAAATTTAATTGACCCTTCAACTTTTAAGACAGTAAACTGTAACAGAACTCAAATTACTATTAAGATTTTCACACACTTCCATTTTGAGGTCTTCATCAGATAAACCTTAAACTGTAGCAGAAGCCAATTCAAATAGACTAGGCAAACTGTTGAGGGAAAAATGAATGACTGTCTTATAATCAAAATTTTATTTTTTATTCTCATGTTAGTAAAAACTAATTTTGAACTGTTATGAAGTTATCAGATGATACTGGATCATGTTTACATAATACCTCATGATTGCTCCTGTCCTGACCAGTCTATCAGCTTGTTCATTGCCACTAATTCCTGAGTGACCAGGGACCCACACCAGGTTTACCCTGTTGCTTTCCTCTAGTCTCCCAAGAACTTCATGCCATTCTGCAACTATATTAGCTGCTGTTTGAATAAATGTAAATGCTACTATTCTTGTAACACATGCGCAAATTCCCCTCCACACACATTCTGATGTGAATATTTCTGCCTGGAATACCGTGCCAACTTCCCTTGAGAGAGACTGCTCTATCTAGTCTAGCCTGTACCATATCTCCCCAGCCTAGCCTCTTCATCTGTTTTCAACCCATCAGTAAATCAAACTAACTCTCCTAATAGTGTCTTGGTTCATTGTTCCACTACTCCCTTTTTCCAGTTGTTACACTGAAATGTTTATTGAAGCAGCTGGAACATATTTCCCTGATCATTCCTATATTTCCTTTTTTCAGAATACTGGTGTGAGATTCACTATATTGGTGTGAGATACTGGGATATCCTAAGAGAATCCAGTTATTTCGTGCCACTGCCTCCATTGTAATGCAAAGACGTAATGGGGAAATGTCCAGTGTTGTCTCCATCTCAGCAGTGCGTGTGCTGCTAATTCTACCTGTAATTGCTAAGCAGGACAATTTCTGCACCTTGCCAAGCTCCATAGCGGTCATCTTCTGTTCTACTTTGTTCCACCATACTGTAGCCCATAAATTATCATAGGTCATCTTACAGCAGTGTACCTCCAGTACATACTCCTAGGTTTTAGACCTCCATTTTTACCATGGGCCCTTGTAGTGCTCATAAGAGTGCTTTTTGCCTGGGAACATATGTTCTTTATATGAGGGGCCCATGACAGTTTTGCATCCTGGATTATTCCTAGATGCTTCACTACCCACTCTGTTGGCACAGTTTCATTGAGGGGCTTGAGATTGCAGTAAGTGTGCTGGATTTGCTTCCTCATAAATGGTACTACAACAGTTTTCTTGGGACTAAGCCTTATTCATGTTTTCTGCACTAGTTTTCACAATGTCTAGTGCACATTGTGCCATTGTTCTACTAGTATTAGCAGCTTTGCCAAGTATCACTGTGACTATAACATCTGTGTATCCTTGGCAGAAGTAGCCCCTAGTATACTCTTCAATGAGTTCATTCACCGCTAGTTTCCACTGTAATGGGGTAAGTCCCATCCTTGTGGACATCCCCTGGTAGTGTTGATCAACGTTTTTCTCATTTATCATAGTGAATTCTACCTTTCTTCTACTTAGCACGGTCTTAATCCACCTGCATATGGTGGTCTCAGTGATGTGCTCTTCTGCAGCTCTAACCATGGTGTTCAATGGTCATATTATTAAAAGTCCCCTTGATATGCAGGAAAATGCAGAGCCATTTCCTGAGAGTGTAGAGCTTTTTCTACCTCCACAACAAGTTGGTGAGGCATTGCTTCACATGATTTATCTGGATGATATGCACATTGGTTTCCATGTAGAGAAACCAGGATTACCCCCTAACATGCACACTAACAATTTTTTCTAAGGTCTATAGAACCTTGTATCACTACTAGTCTTTTCCTGGTCCACTCGCAAATAGAGCAAGGGGAAAAACAAGTGTTTGTGCCTCTGTATGAGCCCTGATTTCTCTTGTCTTCACAGTCCTCACATGAAATACGTGTTGGCGGCAGTATAATCATTCTTCAGTAAACTTCAGATGCCACCTCTCAGAAATTTCTCAATAATTTTTCAGAGAAAGGACAACGTCTTCTCTCCAGGGATTCCCATCTGAGTTCATGAAGAATCTCTCTAACACTTGCATGATGATCAAATCTGCTGGTAGCAGCACATTTCTGAATTGTTTTGATGTTCTCTTTTAATCCAGCCTGTTGAGGATCCCAAATATTCAAACAATATTCGAGAAACGATCACATTGGTGTTCTATATGTGGTCTCATTACAGATGAACTGCACCTTCCTAGAAATCGCCCAATAAACTGAAGTCAACCATTTACCTTCTATAGATTCAGATTCTTTATTGGTCATTCAGCATTATTCCATGCAATAGACTTCATCAGTTCACTTAACCTAGTTTTTTTACAAAATAAATTTTTACATATTTAAGTTGATATTGGGCATTTCTAAAAATTCTTCTAATGAATATAATGGATTAGTTAACAAGAAGTTATTTACATTTTCTTTAAATAATTTATCAGGCTTGATTGATACATTCTTAGACAGTTTGTTATATATTTTAATTGCCATGTACTTATGACTATTGTTAATTTTAGCTAATCTATTTTGTGGCAACAGCAGAGAAGTACAAGTTCTTGTATAGTGGTCATGCCTTTGATTGGTTACACTTAAATTAGTTCAGCAAGTATGTCGTTAACAGTGTCAAGAATATATAAATTAATAACTGTTAAAATTCTATATTTAATGAACAATGGTTTCAATGTGTCCTATTATCTACCTTAGCCATTACTCTGATTGCTTTCTTCTGGATCACCATAATTTCATTTATTTTTCTGCTGTTTCCCCAGAGTATTAACCCACGCCTTAAAACAAATTGAAAAAAGGCAAAGTACGCTGTCCGTACGTACTTAAATGTCACACAACACATCAGTCTCTTCAACAAATATATAACTCTTGACAACCTAATCACTATGTGATCAACATGATGATCAACAAGTATGATACGTAAAAACTTTGCCTTTTGTTTTTATGTTTTTCTAGTCTTTGGTAGACTGAACCACGTATTCTGGGTCTTGTCCTCATTCAGTAGTAGACCATTTGCATTAAACCATGACGTTGCATTTTCTTTTGCCAATTTAATACCAAAAAAATGGCTCTAAGCACTATGGGACTTGACATCTGAGGTCATCAGTCCTCTAGGCTTAGAACTACTTAAACCTAACTAACCTAAGGACATCACACACATCCATGCAGGATTCGAACCTGCAACCGTAGCAGCCGCGTGGTTCCAGACTGAAGTGCCTATAACCGCTCAGCCACCGTGGCGGGCCAATTTCATACCACTTACAATTTTATCAAATAAATGGTTTACAGAGAGAGAAGGTTGTATCATCTGCATATATATTATGTGTACAAGGAGGAGAAGTTGTCCTAATTTAGATCCCTGCGGCACTCTGCGTTGAACCTCGAGTGTGTCTGACAGACGACTTCCTGAACTCACCACCTGTCTCCTTTTATTGAGGTATGATTTGATAAGTTTTAAACTTTTATCACATATCTCATAGTGCTCATGTTTAGAGAGCAAAAGTGAGTAGTCAACACAGTCAAAGGCTTTGCTCAGATCACATAAAATTTGGCATGTATAGCTGACCTTCCTTTCTGAAACCAAACTGTGACACACTTAACATATCATTTAGTTCTAGGTACTCATACATCTGCTCATATATTATGCCTTCAAAGACTTTTCCTAGTACTGGAATTAGTGATATTGGTCTGTAGTTTTCAGGATCTGATTTGATACCCTTCTTAAAGACTGGAGTCACTTTGGATGGTTTGAGAGGATCAGGAAAAACCCCTAATGATGATCTGGCCCTATTATGATTTTAAGTTTGCACTCTTAAGATAATCTATATATGTTACATTGGGTTTACTGATCAACTTTTTGATATCACCAGCTCAGCTTACAAAATATTTGTTGAATGTATCTGCTGGTATTGGGACTGTCTTGTCAAAGTTTCTGACTTCACCTTTAACAGTATTAACTACTGATGAGGCTGTTTTGCATTGGTTTTTACTATTTTTGATGAGGTTTGTGTTTTATCTTTGTTTTGTCAACTGTAACTCTTTCTTATGCAGTTTCTTAGTGGTTTTTTCGAGATCCTTAATTTCATTATAATTATTTACTTTGTCAAGGCGCTTCAACAGCAGTAACTTATTTTTTAGATTCTCCAGTTCTTTGGTGTACCATAATTTACCCTTTCTTGTATTATGATATTTCTTTTGAACAAGATGGGCTTTAAAAGTACCTATTAAGTAATTGTGGATTGTTTTGTAGACTGTTTGGGCACTGGAATCAAGCAGTTTTGAAATAATTTGTCCCAGTTAGTTATGCTCAGTTGGTGTGTTCGTTTTCTGAGATTGTTTTTTGTTAATATTAAGGTATTAGATTTTGTTAACTTTTGTGCAGCCTTGCTCTCATCCCCTTTTATAAAATGTCTTAACTCTGCTGTTAACATGGAGTGGTCTCAGAACACAAACTCCTTTACCTTGGTGAAGTACATATCATGAGCACAGTTGACAAATGCATTATCCAAGTACGCTTTTAGTCTTGTTGGTTCTGAATTTATATGATGGAAATTGTGCTGCCTTAGCATATTCAGTAACTTATTTACACTGGGTTTGTTACATGTTACATCAAAGCTTGAATTAAAGTCTCCTCCAATAACGGTTACATATTGTTTCCACTTGTTATGTAGCAGAGTACACTGTCGAAATTATCTAAAAAAGTTTTATCATCTGAGTCAGTGGAATGGTAGATAATACTATGATAAGTTTCATTATATCACATATGATCCTGGTAATTTCAAAGTGTTTCTCTACACATGCCCAACTAAGATCTAGTGCTCTACACTATTCCATTTGAAACATAGATAACAGTACCACCATTATGGTACTGAGATGTGCAAAAACTGTTTCCATGTTTATACCCTTCTGGTACATATTATTGTATTTGTTCTGGTTTAAGCCAATGTTCAGATAGACATAAGAAAGAATACTTATTCTGTGGCAATGACTCCTCGAGAATTTCAACTTTACTTTCAAGCCCCTGCATGTTTAAAAATAGATGTTGCTGTGACTTATCTGTGAGTTAGCAGGCTGGTTTTTCACTTTTTTTCTTCTTGGCTTGAAACCATAAAAATTATCACTGAATGACACAGGTGTATTTTTCCTTTGGCTCCCCAATAAGCATTCTGTGTTGCTGCTCCAGTTGTTGTCAGTTCTGGTAGTGCTGCTGCTGTTCTTGTTGCTGTTGCTGTTGTTGCTGCTTCTGATGATGATGATGGTGCTGCTGCTGTTTCACTTATTTCTGGTGTTTGTTGTTCCACAACTGGTGTGCCTTTCTGTGAATTGTTAACATTTGGGGTGTTCACTTGCATTAATAAAATTTCACATTTGTCTTGGAGAGGTGTAGCTTCACTGAAAGCAGTTTTCACATTTGAGTCTCCAGGTAACACACACTTCCTGTCCATGAGAGGTATGACTTTTCTATCATTACACTGCACATTTGAGATTTTATTTGCTAGTTCTAAAATTTTTGTTACTATTACGTGGTTGTTGTCGTTTTTTTTTTTTTTTTTTTTTTTTTTTTTTTTTGTCAAGTTCATTTAGACAAGAATAGTGTGTTGTGTGAAATCTTTTCCATAAATTGCTGATGTTCGCAAATGTTACATTTTCAAACTGCTTGAAAATATTTATTTTGCATCTCTTTATTTTCAGTTTCAATTTCTTTATTTACACAGGACCTTTCTATCAAGTCGTAATGGTGTGGCACTGAAAAAACAATAACATTTGTTCCTCTCAGCTCATACAATTTTCTTTTTAGTGAGATATACTACCATCCTTAACTGCAGATTCCATTTCATAACACTTTGCAACACTACACCTAGATATTTAAGTGATGTGACAAGCAGCACACTGTTAATGCTATATTGGAACACTATGGAATTGTTTTTCCTACTCATGTGTGTTAACATATGTTTAGAGCAATCTGCCATTCGTCATGCCCCGACTAGAAATTTTGTCTAAGCCATCTTCTACCATCTTACAGTCACTCTTCACAGACACTTTCCTGTACACCACAGTATCATCAGCAGACAGCTGCAAATTGCCACTCACCCCGTCCCATCAGATCATTTGTTTGTATGGAAAATAAGAGTGCTCCTATTACACTTTTCTGGGGTACACTCGACCGTATCCATGTCTCTGATGAACACTCACCGTTGAGGATGACGTACTAGATTCTATTACTTAAGAAGTATTTGAGCCACTCGCATATCTAGGAACATAGTCCACATGCATGTAACATTCTACAATGGGTCACCATGTCAAATACTTTCTGGAAGTCTAGGAATATGGAATTTGCCAGTTGCCGTTCATCCATGGTTTGCAAGATATCATGAGAAAACAGCAAGCTGAGTTTTGCACAAGTGATGCTTTCTAAATCTGTGATGATTTGTGGACAGAAACTTTTCCATATCAAGGAAATTTATTATACTCTATCTTGAAATATGTTCAAGAATTCTGCAGCAAACTTATGTTAAGGATACTCGTCTGTAATTTTGCAGGTCAATTCTTTTATCTTCCTTATATATAGGAGACATCTGCACTTTTTCCATTCACTTGGGACTTTGTACAGGCAAGAGATTCATGATAAATGCAGGTTAAGTAAGAGGCCAAAGCCAAGTATCATCTGATGATGAATTTGTAAGAAGTCAAAACTATTAGTTGTAGCAAAATTTGTTGCAATTGTTCATGACAGTTCAAATACAAATTGTTTAGATCTGAATTACACTTACTGTTTTATTAACATATTTATTTTCTTAATGTGATAATCTCTGCAATGTTTCTTTGGAACTGAAACATCCAAATTGCTAAAAGTACATTTTGGCACAACATACTCACTTGCTATAACCAACAGATTTTCAAAACAACAAGTGACCTGTGAAAATAAGATTTGTATAATTATTTTAACAGTAGACTACTTTTCTTGTAACAGATTGTTAAAAGTGTTGTAAAATTACATATAAACTCTATTGTTTCAGTTTTCACTCAAGACATATCAAATTTAAGAGTGCATTTAGTACTGCTTTCCATAAAATATACTGATGAAAAAAATCACATCACCAAAAAATAAGTAATGTAGAGCAATGAAATTTCAAGATACATTTGTGTAGGTAACATATTTAAGTATATCTAACAACAAAGATGATGTAACTTACCAAACAAAAGCATTGGTACGTTGATAGAGACAATAATAAACACAGACACACACACAAAATTCAAGCTTTCCCAACCCACGGTTGCGTCATCAGGACAGAGGGAAGGAGAGGGAAAGACAAAAGGATGTGGGTTTTAAGGAAGAGGTTAAGGAGTCATTCCAATCCCGAGAGCGGAAAGACTTACCTTAGGGGGAAAAAGGGACAGGTATACACTCGCACACCCATACATATCCATTCGCACATATACAGACACAAGCAGACAGAACCCCTAGAATGCTGTTCCTGAATGGCAGCACAACAGGTTAAATCACCAGACTGACATATGAATTTGGAGTCTAGATGCATAGGATAACCAAGAGAATGCTCTTGCTGTCATACAAAATTGCACCCCGGACCATAACACCAGGTGTAGGTCCAGGGTGTCTAGCAGTTGCTTGTGGGCCCTCAACTGGCCGTCTCCTGCTAATCAACACCCAACCATCACTGGCAATGAGGCAGAACTGGCTTTCATCAGAAAACACAACAGACCTCGTCCTACCCTCCAATGAGCCCTCCCTTGACACCGTTCAAGTCACAAATGGCAGTGGTTTGGGGTCAGTGGCATGAGTGCTACAGGGCATCTGGGTCAGAGCTGTCCTTGAAAAGTAAGTGATTTGTAACAGTCCATTGTGTTACTGTGTACTAACTGCTGCTGCAGAGGCAGTACAATGCACCAGAGCCATACGCTAAACACACTGGTCTTCCCTCTCGGTAGTGCCACATGACCATCCAGAGCCCACTCTTCTTGCGATCGTACATTCTAGTGACAATCACTGACAGCAGTCGTCTACAGTGGCCACATTTCTGCCAAGTCTTTCTGCGATATCACAGAAAAAACATCCAGCTTTTGTAGCCTTATTACTCGACCAAATTCAAACTCAGCGAGGTGTTGATGATTGGGTCTTTGTCAACTTAAAGGTATTTGTGACTTACAACTTGCCGTCTCCAATCTCAAAGGTAACTGTTGTTCATGACTGTTACAGTATGTTTGAAAGCGATCCTGATCTACGTCTTTGTAGAGGCACTACTAGTGCCATTCTTCTGTGACTGGTGTGAAATCTGAAGAGAGACCATCTTTCAGATAAGAAAAATGCCTACCAGATTTCTTGCACAACTCCTCCTTGGTGTTGCAATTTTTTCCCACTTCCACCCTTCCATCAGTGTAGTGCCATTATATAACACGATGCTCCTGAACAGAGCTTCTCATGATAAATTTACTGGATATTTGTTTGACTTTTGGGGGGAAAATTGATAATGGTAGTGGAAATTTGATACTTTGTAGAGAAAAGAATGCTCTTTTAATTGGTGGTTAATGCAAGTAAGGCTAATGCATCCTTCAGAGGTACAAGGATTTAATGGTCACTTATTCTTGTGATAAAAAGGATTGGGGTGTGTGGGGATATGGTATAGGAAATCTGATTGCAGACTAGGTCTGGAGGGATAGTGTCTGCTTATGAAGGCCTTTGTGAGACCTTCAACATACTAAGAAAGGGAGTTCTTGTCACTGCAGATATACTGTCCGTGGTTCGCCAGGCTGTATGGGAGGAAGTTTTCACTGTGGAAGTGATGGCACCTGTTAAAATGTGTATACTGTTGATGGAACCACTGAACACTTTTTTTTTTGGCAGGGCTTTGCATATTGATCATCATGCCCTGAAATGAGGCATGTCCTATCCAAGATCCTTCTCACTCCTCCTAAAGTGGTGTTCCTTTGCCCACCAAACCTCCACAACATCCTAGTCCATCCCTATGTCATTCTCACTCCCAACTCCTTGCCACAGGGATCATATGCCCATGGTAGACTCGGGTACCAGACCAATCCACCCACACAGCACTTCCTATTCCAGTATTGCCACAAGCTTATTCTACCCCATCAAGCGCTTAGTCACCAGTGAAAGCAACCATGTCATATAGCAGCTCTACTGCAATCATTGCACAGCTCTTCATATTTTTGACTACCAACCAGCTGTTCATTAGGTTGAGTGGCCCCACCACGAAACTGTGGCCAAGAGCAAAGTGGATCATCCGTGGCACAACATGCGATTGAATATAAACATGCTTGATTTCAGTGGCTGCTCCACAACCTTGGCCATCTGGATCCCCCCTCCACCATCAACTTTTCTGAACTGTGCATATGGGAGTTGCCCTTATAACACATTCTCCACTCCCAAAATCATCTGGGCCTCAACGTACGATAATCTTCTGCCCCCCACCCCTCGCCCCACTCTCCCCACAGTTTCCAGCACCACTCCCTGCCAACATATTCACCAGTCTTTTCCCCTTCTGTGCTCCTCTCCTTTTCCGTTCCCCATTTGCGCCCCCCCCCCTCCCCTTCCTTCCTCCCCCACAGTTTCCTGACACTGAGGCTGTTTGTCCTGTCACCTAGACATGGCACGCTCTGTCAGGCGACACTGACTCCTCTTCCTCCACCCACACCTTGCTGTTCCTTCTCCTTCCCTTTCCCACTCAAGACTGCTGCTTCCACTTGATGTGACACAGTTGCAGTGTGTCTGTGAGGTGTGCTTGCTTGTGTGAATGTATGTTTGTTTTGGCATAAGGTGTAGTGAGTAACAGTCTTTTTGTTGTACCTGTCTGCAACCCAATGAGTCATCTTTGCAGTATCAGCCTATCCTTTTCATAACATTTTGATATTCCAATCTGAGCTTACCATTTTTATATCTTTCTATGATTATTTAGTAAAAATAGACA
This sequence comes from Schistocerca gregaria, assembly GCF_023897955.1. NCBI lineage: Eukaryota > Metazoa > Arthropoda > Insecta > Orthoptera > Acrididae > Schistocerca > Schistocerca gregaria. Next base: position 523,869,195 of record NC_064925.1, on the reverse strand, counting down.
GGAAATTTGAACAAATCATGAGATTGTTGAGTGTGACAGTCCTATATATTAGGAGAAACACAGCTACTTTGGAAAAGTCCTGTTCCTTCTCTTAGGCTATACGAGATGTGATTGGAAAGTTTTAAGAATGGGCTTGTAATTGTACAGTGGTGGTACTTACATGCTACTGTGATGCATCTCCTTCAAAATAGTCCCCTTCTGACTGAACACACTGACTCCAATGGTGTTTCCACTTTTGAAAACATTCCTGTATTTTTTTTCCTGAAGTGTGTTAAAGACGCTCTCTGTATTTGCATGGATGTCTTCAATCAAGTCAAATCGGTTCCATTTCAGTGAAAATTTCAGTTTAGGAAACAGGTAGAAATCTCAAGGGGCCAAATCAAGGGAATATGACAGTTGTGGAAGCACAGGAATTTTGAATTTGGTCAAAAATTCAATGATGGGGAATGCACGATGAGCTGGAGAATTGTCATGGTGTGGCACCCAACTCCTGTCTTTCCACAATGCAGGACTTTACTTCCGCACCTTTTCATGCAAACACTCAAGCACACATTTTTAGTATTCCTGGTTAATTGTCTGTCCTCCAGGGGTAAATTCATAATGCACAATACCGGTAGAATAAAAAAAAACCACCAACATTCTCTTCACCTTTGACGACTTTGCCGTGCTTTTTTCAGTTGTGTTGAACCTGGAGTCTTCCACTGTGGAGACTGCACTTTGGTTTCAGGATCATATCCATATACCCATGATTTGTCGCCTGTAATTACCCTATTTAACAAATCTGGGTCATTCATAGTCCGATTAATCAGTTCTTGGCACACTTGAAGTCGGAATTGTCTCTAGTCACTTGACAACACTTTTGGAATGAATTTTGGGGACACTCAACGCATGTACAGTTCTTCAGTTAAAATTAACTGAACTGCATAGAAACTTAAATTAATTTCATCAGCCATCTCCCTAATTGTAAGTCTATGATCAGAGTGCACTATGCCACAAACTTTCACAACATTTTCATTCGTTTTTGAGATGGAAGGATGGGCAGTCTATGATTAACCTTCAAATGATTTGTGGGCATTTTTTAATTTGTTGAAGCAAACAAAAGCATTTGACTACCTCATACAATTATCTCCAATAGCTGTTATTAATAGTTCGTAAGTCTCAGAAGCTGATTTCCCAGTTTTAAAACAAAATTTCACACAAACTCATTGCTCTGTTTTTATGTCCATTTTCACCCAGACAGAATCCGGCAACAAGCCCTAACAGACCCACACTCAACCAGCTGCCACAATGAACTGAATAAAGGAAATGCAGTTTCCTATCATAGGGCATTAAAAGACAATGCAGTGATTCACTCCCCACTCTCCATGTACCTGCCCACCAAAACAGAAAGCAGTAGCAGATCCATTCTTAAAACTTTCCAATCACACCTCTTCTAGTCAATGCTAAAACCAAAGTATTTATGTCACATTACATAAAGCATTGTTCACTTCTGGTGATCACTGTTATGTCGTCAGTGAACCATCTCATGCAGAGATTCTGTATGTGAGAAACAAAAATCCCACATTGAGATAGGAAGGCTATCTGCAACTTGTACAGAAACCAAACTGCAGTCTGGACATTGGGCACAAAGTAAAGGAGACTTAACTAGAAATGTGGAAAAGGAAAAATGACTCTACTTCTGTCAGAGATGGTAATGGACTTGAAAAAACAGTTTAATGAAATGGATGTCTTGGGTAGTAAAATTAAATCAGGTGATTCTGAATAAATTAATTACACTTGGAAATGAGACAAAAAAGATAGAGGAATTTTTACATTTGGACAGCAAAATAATTGATTTGACAGAAGTAAAGATATAAAATGCTGACTAGCAGTAGCATGTAAAACTTTTCTAAAATTCAGAACTATGTGAACACTGAAAATAAAGTTTTAAGTATTTGGAAGTCTTAACAAAAGACTTTGCCACCTTAGATGTATTTGTGCTACCTTATATGGAAGAAATGTGAGCCATAAACAGTGCAGATGAGAAGAGTATAGAAGCTCTTGAAAAGAGCTGTTACAGTAAAATGCTAAAGGTAAGATGAATAGCTAGGATAACCAAGGAAGATGCACTAAATTAAATTGGTGAGTAAAGAAATTTATGTGACAGTTTGATTAAAGAAGGGATAAGTTAAAAAGTATACCTCATGTGGCATCAAGGAATGGTTAATTTGGTAATGTAGGGAAGTGTCAGGGTGGAGGGAAGTGAAGGCCTGGCTGTAGCAAGCAATTTCAAATGGATGAAGGCTGCTGTAGTTCTGCAAAGTTAGAGACTAGCATGCAGAGCTGCATCAAACCAGAATAATGATGAAGATGTTTTGTTTGTGGGGTACTCAACTGCGTGGTAATCAGCACCCATAAAAAGTTGTAATCAGCACCCATAAAAAGTCCCAATTTTTACACAGTCCAGTCTAGCCACTGTTATGAATGACGATGATTAAGAAATGATGATGAAATACAGACACCCAGCCCCCAGGCAGAGAAAATCCCCAACCCAGCCAAGAATCGAACCCAGGACCCTGTGATCCAAGAGCAGCAATGCTAGCCACTAGGCCACGAGCTGCAGACAAACCAGACTGATTACCACAGCACCACCACCTCATCTTACTTTCTTTTAAATGTAATAATTATAGTCTTTCTTATAGCTGATGGTGCTTCTCTAATTACATGAATTTCAACATACAATAGTGTCCATACAATATTTATTGTCTACACGTGAATAAATAAATAAAATAAAATGAAATGTGCATGTGGCTAGGACCTTCCATTGGGAGACCTGCCTGGTGCAACTTTTTTAGTTGATGCTAATTTGGTGATTCACCTGTCGAAGATAGTGAAGACAACACAACAACCAGTCCCTGAGAGGAGAAAATCTCCAATGCATCCAGGAATCAAACTTGGACCTTTGGCAAGGCATTCTGCTGTGTTGACGTCTCAGCTATCAAGTGGACAATAAATAAAATTTAAAAAAATCACAATCTTCTATAGATCTTGCCTTGCCTTTTGCTTGATGCCCACAAGAATTCTGCTAGTATTTAATCAATATCTGGGCATTTATTCCTTCTAATTGTGTGTGAAGATTTTTGGAATTCAGAAATAAGGATCTTCTATAGATCTTGATTTGCCTTTTGCTTGATGCCCATAAGAATTCTGCTAGTATTTAATCAATATCTGGGCATTTGTTCCTTCTAATTTTGTGTGAAGATTTTTGGAATTCAAAAATAAGGATTGGAGCTCACTGTCTTCTTGTCTGTGACCTCTTCTTCAGTTGGCATAATTACTTCAGGGCAACATAGTTTCTCATTTTCTGCTTCCAGGACTCCTTTACCTTTTTCATCTGTAATCATTGTACTGCTTGTTCCAAAGTGATTGTTTGTTAGTCTATGTGTAGCATGGATATTCCCTTGTTTCACTTTTATATCTTTCTTATTACACTTCTTCTCCATCCAGTGTTCATTAGTTTCTACGTTGAGTTAATTTCATTTCTGAGTTGCCTATATTGCTGCGGTTCACGCTAAACAGTTTTGCATTGTCATCATTTCTTTATTAATTACAGTAACTCAAAGCTTGTCTTGCAAACCATTTTGAATCATTGGTTTCTGTGCTAATTGCTCTTGGAAATTTCTTGATTTCTTGTGTCACATGTTTTTCTTAGGTTGTCTAAGAGTTTAGTTCCTTCAGTTTGTCTAGGTTCTAATGTTTCAGCTGTTTCCCCTTTAATTTCTTGAATTTCACAAAGCAATGTATTAGTACTAGGTCATGGTTGCTATCAATGTCAGCACCTGAATAACAGGTCCAATGATTAACTTGATTTCTGAATCTTTGTTTCACCAAAATATACTGAAACTGATATTTTCTTTGAACCCTGGCATTTTCTATGTATACATTAAATTCAATAACTTTATTTACAAAGACTAATTCATGCACTGATAGAATTCTTTTGGTTTTCCTACCTTCTCATTCCACTTACCAAGACCAAACTCTTCTGTCATTTTCTGTTCCATACCTCCACAACTGAATTCATTTCAACTAATTTTTTTGTCTCTTTTGACATATCTTAGAAGTGCATTAATATTATCGTACATTTAAATTTCATTATCATAAAATAAAAAAAATATTATCCAGCTTTTTGAGCCACTTCATGTAAAGCAGTAGCAAAGACTGTCTTTTGTTTCTAATTGAAATTTGTATATTCAATACTTCACTCATTGTTTCCTGAGACATTAGTATCAGCTTCAGATTTGGGTTCACATCACTGACACCAGATGATAGCACAGCATTTGCTTATACATTTTTCATTTTTGTGGACTTCAGAGTTATATTTTAGACATGTTTCATAGTAACCAAGACATGGCACAATGGCTCACAGTTTCTTGAAGCTTCATGAAGTGCAGGGTTCAAACAATGATTACTGCAGTGAGGGTGTAACAGCTGGCCTGGAAGAAGGATTTCCCTCATACCATTGTTACATCCAGGCATATTGACTGCTCTACTGGAATGACGGGCACACAAAAACTCCATTCCTAACGAGAGCATTAGAGGATGTCTTTAATGGTATTTGCCAGCATTTTTGTCCTGAAGTCCAGTGGATTATATAAACCTGGAAAAAGTTCTTTTACTTCAAGCATCTCAGGGTCGATGCAACTTACACAAAGTGTGAACCACTCCTGGCCAGTCACATTCATCACTGAATCTGCCATAATTCCATACAATGGAGAATTTTTTATTTGGTGCAAAATGTTTTTCTGTATCACATGAGCCATAATTTTCAGTATTTCATTTTCTATTGCTGAAGCCAGCCAGATATTGCAGTGCTTCAGGCAGATCTTCAGTTTTGGTATATTAATCTTCCTCACTTCAACAAATGTCCAGTTATTATTTCATGATGTCTCAGAGTGTTTTCTGTTTAACCTAGGAACCTGAGTGAACTGATAATTACTAGTAAACTTGTTCTACATTCCTCCTGATGCCCAACAAATATTATGCAGCTTAAGTGATTACCGATGTACCATTTTCACGTTGCTGAATAACTGCGACAGATTCTCAATAAAATGGCTCTTCTCAACTGTTTTGAACTTTACTGCAAATTTTTCTCATACAGAAAAATTTGATAAGAAAGACCGTTTCTTTTTGTAGTCTTCTATTGCTCACTATATTGATGCAACTAATGCACTCATAGCAGACAACACTGTTATTTTTTTCTACATAATGTAGCCATAAATAAGACACAAACCATTCTGATTTATACAGTCTTCCATTCTTTCACAGAAACTTTTGAGTGAACAGGACAGAATGTAGTTGGAGAAAAAATGTCTGACATTGTTTGGGAGACAGTAGCTTCAAGGATGCAATGGTTTGATTCAGTCAAAAATAAAAATGCCTCTCAACCAAAATACCAATCACACACATATTTGTTGACATGCAGCATAATTTTTATCACTGGCTCTGCCTGTAAATCATGTGCAGCCCCAAGTGAATTTGGTGGGGAGGGAAGAGGCAAAAACTAACTTTACCCTACTAAGAAGTGGGGAGAAAGGCAAGTACAACCCCTGATCTCTCAGCTGGTGCAGTGTTGTTCTATGTGTGAGTCAGTCCTATAAGGAATGCAAGGATAGGATTAGACTAACTATAGCATGCGCACAGTCATTTAAGCAGACTTCTTTCCCACATTCCATATGAAAATGGAACGGGAAGGATCCTTAATGTGGAGCAGGATGAAAAGTACTCCCTGCCATGTACTTCACAGTGGTTTGCAGAGAATGGCTGTAGATGTATAAGTAGAAACACCATCAACGAATTGCTAAATTGATGGAAAAGCCCAGTCTGGCATGTTCTGCAATCAATATGTTGACTTGCACGCAAAGGAGTTCAAATAATTTTTATTTTTTATATCCCTCTTGTCATGTTGTATTCTGGGTGATAAACTAAAGAAAAAATCGCTTATGGGGTGATAAACTGTAGTCCATAAAATAACTATTAACAAAAGAAGAGTCTAGAGGAGAAACCTAATGAGTCACAATTCTCATTTTTTTCAGGGGATGAAATTTAAAGTTTCAAGACTCATAAAATTTTGATTTTGCAAGTTATATTCTTCATTTTGTTTAAGGTGATAACATATATTCCAGAAAAAGTGTTGCTGAAATTATTCACTTATGATTAAGTTTTGCAACTATACAATACATTTTTTTTCATGACTACAACTTGTACAGAGGAAAAATATGACAAGTCCATAACATATTGCAGGTAGCTACAAGATTTCAAAGCCTTTACAGTTATTTAAATTCTCATTATGTCAAGATAGGTAATTCAATGTAATCTTCTAATAGTACACTATGAAATATTCAGTCCTAATCAGTGGGTGGGATTGATGCTGAAGATGATCAAAATACACTTGCACTTCACTATGGCTAAATCTTTTCAAGTCCTGCAAATCTCTGTATTTCTCAGTAGATATTTTAAGTTCACCTGTAAAGTAATCAGAGCACCTAAATTCAAATACTTATATGCTTAATACTTTTAAAAAACTTATTTTAAGAAATAAAAAACACTTCAACACATATTGTTATAAAGGAACTACCGTACCTTCATATTGAGCAGATGGGAGTTTGAATTCGCCTTCTTTCATGTTATTAACTCACCTTTTCTTTTCTGGAAGAAGTAATAAAGTGTGCTCATATGCTCCATTGTAGCGGATTCCAAACGGAACTAGTCCTGCATTATGTAGTGTGACTTCCAATCCTAGTATTGGCCTGGATTGGAAAGGGAGTTTCTTCTTGTATATCATGTTATCCAGATGCACTGTCCATCGTTTGATTATTTCTGGCTGTTCCTCAACATCAGTGACAACAAATGGCAAAGGGTGTGTACATGAGTTCTGGAAAACCTGACACCAGTCCTCCAGCATTTTACATTTCTGAGTTTGGTCAGTCATATCAATATTTTTATCACATTCGAGGTACAAATGACCTCTTATGAGGAATGTCATCTTTACAAAGTCCAATCATTTTTCTGTATGGACTAGATGGTCAAGGAATCTGGAAACAGTGGCACTCTTGTTTTGCTCTCCACAGAAGTCACAAAAGATCTCCAGATGTCTGACTTCTGAGTGTAGAAAATTGTGTACAAAATGAAGAAGGAATGATGAAACTTCATTTGCTCCTTTCGGTCTGTGGCCTCTGGATACATATAAAAATAACTGTCCCTTGTTGCTAAAATGTGAACATTGAAAATAAATACAGACAACTGACATTTATAATGAACTTCATTTATCTCTATATTTGGACAAGAGAAATTTTTGCTGCAGTACATTTTTATTGTAACCTTGGATGGATTTTTTTCACATTCTTTCTGTGCTTTTTTCTTACGGTCATAGAACACTTTGCTTTCTAAGATGCAATTCATGAGCTGTTTCATTGGATTAAAGTCCAAAATGAAGCCTTACTTTATTTTCAGTAGATGATGTTAAAGTCAGCTCCTTCTCCAAATTTTTCTTCTCAGCCAAATACTCATTGCGGGAACCACGAGTATCAGATCATGGATATCCAAAACTAATACTGAAAATTGAATATCATGCAGTATGTTTCATATGTTGCAGTCTGATCCTTAAGCTTCTCCTTAAACATATTGAACTTTTTTTTATATTCAAAAACTCTGGTAGGTAAATTTCATCAAACTGTAGTGGCTTTTGTGACTTTGAATGCTTAATGTGTCCTCTTATTATTTCAAGTGTTTCATTCGTTAAAGTCTATAGGCAGGTTTTATGTTTTCCTTGGCCATCTCACAGAGGTTGGACAAGTTTCTTGAGTAAATCTATATCTACGTCTGCAAACCAGTGTGAGGTGCATGGCAGAGGGTGCATTCCATTGTACCAGTTATTAGGGTTTCTTCCTCTGCCATTCACACCCATGGGAAGAATGATTGTTTGAATGCCTCAGTGCATGCAATAATTATTCTAATCTTATTATCATGACCCCTGTGTGAGCATTATGTAGGGGTTGTAGTGTATCCCTAATCATTTAAAGCCAATTCTTGAAACTTTGCTAATAGACTTTCTTGGGACAGTTTATGTCTGTCTTCAGGAGTCTGCCATTTCAGTTCTTTTAGTATCTCTGTGATGCTTCCCATGGATTAAACAAACCTGTGACCATTCATGCTGCCCTTCTCTGTATACATTCAATATAATCTATCTGCTTTGGGTCCCACACACTTGAGCAATATTCTAGGATGGATCACTTGAGTGATTTGTAAGCAATATCTTTTGTAGAGTGATTGCAGTTCCACAGTATTTTATCAATAAACTGAAGTGTACCACCTACTTTACCCATTACTGAACCTATGTGATCATTCCATTTCATATACCTGCAAAGTGTTACACCAAGGTATTTGCATGAGCTGGCTGATTCCAGCAGGACTCATGGATATTGTAGTCATGGACACTACATCTTTTCGTTTTTTGAAGTGCAAAATTTTACATTTCTGAACGTTTTGATCAATTTGCCAGTCTATGCACCATGTTGAATTCTTATCAAGATCTTATTGAATATGTATGCAGCTTCTCTCAATTAGTACTTCATTATAGATAACTGCATCATCTGCAAAAAGCTTGATTTTGCTGTTAATATTGTCTGCAAGGTCATTAATATACAACGTGAATAGGAAGGGTCCCAACACACTTCTCTGGGGGCACACAAAGTTACATCTACATATGATGATGACTCTCCATTCAAGATAACCTGCTGTGTCCTCCCTGTCAAAAAATCGTCAATCCAGTCACAAATTTTGCTTGATACCCCTATATGATTGTACTTTTGACAATAAGTGTAGGTGTGGAACGGAGTGAAATGCTTTTTGGAAATCAAGAAACACTGCATCTACCTATTTACCTTGATCCAAAGTTTTCAGTATCATATGAGAAAAGCTTGCCCTTCTTTTTTCCATGTAATGAAATAAATGCTTGCGTGCACAGTATATCTTGGACAGTTTCATTAAGGGCAATATATACACAGAATTTATAAGATGCATCACGAAACTGTGGCTCCTGCTCTTCTCTTCTAGGATGCCTGCTCTGTACAGGGACCACTGTGATTAAACCACTTAAATAGATTTTTATTTCATCATGATTTTCAAACTGGTTCATACTATTAATAAGACCTCTTTTATTTTCATTGCTGACAATACACAAACAATTGTTTTTGCACTTACATGGTTTTCCTGTTTCATGTGGCTGCAGTCTTATATGTTTTTGCCTCACAATAATCTCAAAGTGTCACATTCTCAAAGAAAACATGAACCTAATATCATATGCAAAAACAGATTCAGTGTGCTAGCAGAAACAACGAATGGACTAAGTGAGGCAAATATTCAACCAAAAGTTTCAGAAACTGCAAACAACAAACAACAGTCAATGTTTAAAACAAGATGCTGGCATTATTTATCTGCTTGCTGATAATCATGGAAAAGAACTGGCAGAAATTATGAATGAAAAAATAATAAATCAAAATGTTGTTGGGTTCATGAAACCAGGTGCTCCACTACGAGAAGTTACTCGATACATTGACACATGTGTCAACCAAGGAAGCTGTAACTTTTGCATTATTTTAGCTGGAGCAAATGATGTCTACAAAAACAAGGCAAAGTTTGCCTTGAGATCTTTAAGGGAAGAATTGGAAAAGATTACAGACCTGAAAGTGCTCGTAACAAGCATACCTATGAGACATGACTTCATGAAAAAGTCGTGTGTGGATGCAGAAATTGAAACAACTAGCTGAAAGATCGAAAAAAATTTTAACTTTATCAGCAATGCAACATATATTAACACAGACAGTCATAAAAGGGAAGGCTTCACTAACCATGGGTTGCATAGAAATATGAAAGGCAAAGAAGCACTATGCAATGTAATACTGAAACAACTGAATCAAAATCAGCCTGGCTTATTGTGATCTACAATTATAGCAGCAGCAATGGAATCATCAGCTTCAACTGAAGAACCAGATACTCCAATGATTTGAGACATAGCTGAAGAAAGAAGAAGAGGATCTCCAACAAGTTTAGCTACAGTGCCCAAAGTTAAAACTTCAAAAATCACATGTGAAATGCCAACTCACTATGCATCAATGTGCACCACTCATAAAAGGAAAGAAACACAACATTTTTTTATGGTAAGTGGCTCCAGAGGAATGTTACACCAGTCGTGTAAAACATCGCTCTGCAAAGAAAACCTCAACAGTAAAAGTGAAGGGGGCTATTCAAGGGAAGATGTGTTGGAAACTGTAAGTAAGTGTAAATCTTCATTGCTAATGCATTGGTACCTAAACAGCCTAAATGTAACATATCCTCACAATAAAACCACAAAAACTGATGAGCTGCAAATTATTCTTTCACAAGGAAGAAATATGAGAGGTGTTTGCCTAAAGGAACACTGGCTCACGAATGATTCAATCACAGTTTTAAATAAGTCAGAAAACTTCAGGATAGCTAGTTGTTTTTGTGGGCAAAACAGAACTCATGGAGGCCCCAGTATATTGATTAACAATTCGTTGGTATATAAAGAAAGAGACGATTCTAAAATTCTAAATGAAGAGCTTTCATTTGAAAGTTGTTGTGTAGAGCTAGAACAACAGAATATCATCATCATCTCTATATACAGAATTCCAGTTAGTAATGTAAATACAATATTCTTAGATAAATTCCAGTGTCTCCTAAATATATACTCACTAAAGAAAAAGGAAAAAAATTGTAATTGCTGCTGATTTTGACATAGATACAGCTAGCAAAACAAACATGTCAACTAAGTTTATTGACATAATTCAAGAATATGGCTTTAGACTAAATTTCACTGACTTCACCAGAGTGAATAAGCAACATGCATACACAATATTTTAACAAATTATACATTTGAGGACTCTTTAAATCTAGGTATCTCAGATCACTCTGCTATGCTTATAGAATTAAACTCACAAAAAATAAATAGCAAAAAAAGGGAGTAGATGCTTCGTGAAAAGAAAGTTCATTGAAGAAAACATAAACTTGTTCTGTTATAGATTAAATGAGGTAGACTGGTCATTACAACAAGAAAACTCATGTTCATAAAATTTTGATAAGTTTTTAAACAGCTTTTTACATGTCTTCAATGAAACATTTCCACCCATAGCTTGCCCAAGAAGGGCAACAAATAAACTAATGTGCATTACTACTGGCATAAAAATATCTAGCAATAGAAAGAGAGAGCTAGATGCTGAGTCCTGAGTTCATAAACTATGTTAAAGCGTATAAAAAAACTATTTAAGAAGGTTGCAAAAGCAGCAAAGGAAATGGCAAACATTAAATTCATTAAGAAACACACAAATAAATCCAAGACAGTATGGACAGTAGTCAAATCTGAACTTGGAATCGAACCTAGCAACCAGGAAACCTGTAAAATAAAGATACAAGACAAAATAATTGTACATCCTGCTCAGATATCAGAAAATTTTAATAAATTCTTCATAAATGTAGCAAAATCTGATGTTGATGTAGACACTTATCAAGAAAGGGTACATTTGTTTGGCTCAAGTCAGAGCAAGAAAGAGAGTGTAGTTAAATTTAACAAAGTAACAGTAAAAGACATAGAAAAAACTATACTAAACCTAAAAAATAAAAATTCTGTGGGATGGGATGAAATACCTGCCAAAGTCATTCAAGCAGCTACAAATATAATAGCACACCCACTACACAAAATAATTAATCAGTCACTAAAACTGAAAGACACAAATTTCAGAAAGGTTCTAACTGAGGCAATTAAAAGAGAATTGTATAGCACCTTGGAGCGGATGTGTTATTACTCTGTTGATGATTTTTTTAATGGATCTGACCATCTGAGGAGGATAAAAACAATAATAACAAATAATATTCAGACTTTATTGTGATTATATTATTGGAACAGGATCAGTAATCCGCATATAGATAACTTAAGTCCCATATATGTCATAGCTCGTATACATTTACATTTGACACTGTGTCCATACAGAATGAAGTATAACAAAGAACTGACTAAAGTAAAGTTGAGATGGAGGCTCGACAGAGCACTTAGGGTTCACAGATATCGAGGCCACACAGCACTCCCCCCCACCCCCCCACCCCGACCCCCCACCCCGACCCCCCACCCCTTCCCCCGAAGAACTACAAATGTCCAAGTGTGAGGGCGTGCAGCCATCAACGTCGGTGGAAATCGTGCACGTAGGCACGTGCACCACTGGTACTTCCATCTTGAACGAGGTGGGTTGTGCAGGCTCAGCCACCATGAGACGGTGGCCAGCCCAAGCAAGAGTGTGAGGTTGTGTGCAATGTTGATGTGTAAGGGGCTGTTCGATGGCGGGACCTCGGTATCTGTCAAAAGAATGAGCACTCGGTCGTCGAACGTCACTATAGAAACGTTGTTCACTCGGTGCGGCTGCGCGCTGCAGGACAAACTGATAGTAGGTGTGTGTGTCTCCAACGTTGAAGGTGAGGGCACGAAACCTGCTCAGGGTGAAACAAGGCGAGGTCGGGAAACCAGCGAATGGTGGTAAACAGTCTTAGGTGGAAGAGGTGTGCAGTGAGGTTGATGGGAACATGTCTTCATTCTTGATCAAGGATGGATTGTCTGCAGTGTCCGACTGCGGCGGGGTGAGGCTATCAGGGTCGACAAAAGCCGGTTTCAGGCAATGCAGAGAAACTGTCTGTGTGCGGTCTTTAATCATGATATCAAAAGTTGTGTCCCCATGCTGCAGGCCCTTATAGGGGCTAAGATAAGAAGGCTGAAGAGGCTGCCTAAATGCATCATCATGCAGCATGATGTGGGAGCAGTCGGAGAGTGCAGTGGGAACATAAGTCTTGGGCGGGTGCAAACATATTTGTTGAAAGTGCGGGCTCATCCAACTAATGAAATCTGGCGAGGGGGGAAGATCATCACTAACCTGGGGAAGAATATGTTCCCCCAGTAGGACCGGATTCTCACTGAAAACAGATTCGGATAAGGTCACCTGTGGGTGAGGTTTATGGGTTGAGCGTAGACCAAGTAGCACCCACGGGAGAGCTCCCAATCAGAGACAATCATGGCATTGAAGGGCTGTCTTGAGGGTGCGGTGTCATCTCTCCACCAACCCATTGCTTAGTGGGTGGTAGGTGGTAGTGTGTATTTTTTTAGTACTGCAGATATTGCAGAGAATGGTGAAAAGGGAGGATTCAAACTGTTGACTCTGATTGATGGTGATAGTGGTCGGGCACCCCAAATGAACGATCCACGAGCCAATGAAAGCCTTGTCCTCCATCTCAGCAGTAATGTTAGGGAGAGGGACAGCCTCAACCCAGCGAGACAAACGGCTGATAGTTGATAGATGTATCTATGGCCCTCCAAAGGAGGAAAAGGCCCAATCAGATCAATATGTATGTGATGGAATTGTCCTAGAGGAATGTCAGACTGGCCCAGAGGTGCTGGCAAGTGATGCAGTTGCATGCCCATGTTTGACAGTCCCGTTTGATATTCTTCCAAACAAGACGTTCTGACACGAGACATGTGGTGGCTCGAACGCCTGGGTGGGCTAGGTTATGCAGGGCCCTGAAAACCTGTCGCCACAGCCCAGGTGGGAGCAAAGGGCATAGGGTGCTGGTCAAAGAATCACTTTACACATCATCGGAAACGCCAGGAAATTTAGCCTTTGTGAAAACAAGTGATGTTCGTGGGTCTCGTAGGAGAGCCTGAGAATCTTCGTTAGAAGCTTGGAGGGAGGCCAGATCGGAAAGATCAACGATGTGGGAAGCAGCACTGATCCACAAGAAGGAATCCACAGCGACGTTATTTGCACCCTTGATGTAACAGACGTCCATTGTGAATTGAGAAACCAGCTCAGAGTGGTGGGTGGGTCCTCAGGTGGGTTGCAGAATGCTTCTGCCAGTGGTCTGTGACGAGTGAGGACAAAAAACGAACATCCCTTGATGTCGAGGTGTAAACGTTTGATTGCCTCATAAACAACAATTACCTCTCTATCGAACGCAGAATATTTTCTCTGAGCCATAGATAGTTGGTCAGAGAAGAAATGAAGGGGAGAAACTGTGTCACCCTTGCATTGTTGCAACACTGCCCCCACCATGAGGTTCCTGGCGTCTGTAGTGATGAATAACTCGGTCAGGGGTTGGTGTGGGCGAGTGTCACAGTGTGAGCTAAAGAAGACTTCAGAGCCTTGAAGGCCTCTAGCATCGGAGCAGTCCAGGAGATGGGTTTGATGCCGGAAGTTTGTTTGCCTGATAGTGCGTCCGTCAGGGGTGCCTGAACAAGCGGCGGCGGAAGGCAGATGGCGACGATATAATTGAAGGTGCCGAGGAAACGGCGTAGCTCTTTGAAACTACCCAGGGGCGGCAGAGATGTGATACCCTGCACACGAGATTTGGGAGGCTGTATTCTGTCAGCAGAGATGGTGTAACCTAGAAAGGAGACTGACGCCTGGCGCAAATGAAACTTGTCTTTGTTGACCTCGACAACATTGGAGTTCAAGATCTGGAGGACCGTAGACAGATGATTTTCATGTTCCTCCGCTGAGCTGCTGAAAGTGAGAATGTCGTCCAGATAAGCAAAGCAAAACTCGAACTGTCGCAAGATAGAGTCAATGAAACATTGCCACATTTGTGACACATTCTTTAGGCCGAATGGCATGAAGTGGTATTGGAATAAACTAAGCAATGTGATAATAGCCGTCTTAGGAATGTCTTCCGGCGCCACGGGAATCTGGTGGTAGGCATGTTTACAGTCAATAACACTGAAAATTGTGGTGCCCGATAACATATGAGTGAAGTCTTTGATGTTCGGAACTGGGTAAATTTCCAAGACAGTACGAGCATTTAAGCATCTGTAATCACTGTACATTCAAAAATATCCATCGTGTTTGGGGACGAGGTGGATTGGTGAAGACCAGTTGCTGTCTGAAGGTTGCAGAACACCTGCCGCCAAAAGTTCATTAACCAGTTGGGCCGCGTGTCACTTGATACGGTTGAGGCGTTGGACTTTATGTCTAATAGGAGGGCTGGCAGTGGCAACTATCTTGTGTGTCATTCCATCAGTGACGGAAGAAACTGAGAACTGCACATAAGATTGGTTAACTTCCTGGCGCCGAGTCTTCAGACGAGTAGGGCGCAATGAGGTGTAGCCGTTAGCGCGAGCGGGGAAAGGTAGCACAAAAGTCACATGCCTCTTACGGGAGCACAGTATGCGCTCATATGGTGGGGTGGGTGGGCGTGCAGCACTGATCAAAGGGGAACAGGCGGCAACTGTCCGCTATTATTAATCTTGCACTGGACAACCGGTGCAGGTGAGAGCAGTGCTGGCGTCGCACGTGGGACCACAATGGCTGTTGGGTCATGTGGCCGGTGAGTGAGAGAACGGGAATGTTTATCAACATGCGCGGTAGCTGTCAGAGAGGTGGACGTGGTAGAAACATGCGCGCGACTGTCATTAACAGCACTATTTATAACACACGGCACTGGATGGGGTGAGCGCGATGGGGAGGTTGGAACATCACACACAAGTAAAGTTTTGTGGACTAACCTGGTGAGAGTTTGAGTTAGGCTCGGCCGAGCAATCTTCTCTAGGTGGCAGTGCCATGGACTGCAGTTGCAGAAGCGAGGTACAAGCTGTGACAAGCTCGCTGTAAGTGGATGCAATGCATTGTTTCAGCTTCTCGTTGTCCTGGTGGAGTTGCGTCGCTGAGTCATATTCTGACAGTAGGTCAGTAAGACAGGTCACAATGTTGCCCGTGAAGGCAGAGCACTCGCGTATGATATCATATGTTGCGGTGGAAACAGAGTGTTGGACATAGGTACGGGTGCACGGTATGTGAGTGTTTGTAGGATGGTGGAGCACTGAAACCTGTACAACATTCGGAAATAGTTCGTAATGAAACAAAAAATCCTTACCTAGGATCGGTTTATTAATGTTGGAAATGTGGAACTCCACAGAAATGTAGAGAAGGAGATGGGGTCATCGTAACCTTTACTGAGTCTGAGGTAGGTAACGTCATTGCGTTGACAGCTCGTAGAAATGACTTCCTCTGTGAAGAAGTGGGTGGGGCCATTGAAGTAGGTATGATCGACATGTCAGTACCAGTGTCGACCAGAAAAGCTAGACCTGATGCAATGTCAGTCACATAGAGAGGACCACTCGGCCGGGTGGACGAGTGAACAGAGTGTAATGTAAGAGGATGCCTGTTAGGTTCCCCGCAGGACTCGGTGTCTCTTAGTTCCTGCGATCGGCGTTTGGGTGTTGGCATGGCAACCTGCACTTCTTGGCATCATTGCCAAACACCTTGTGGTACCAGCAGAAAGGGTGAGCAGGGTGAGGAGAAGGTGGAGACGGGGACAGCGGGGGTGGCTTGTCCTCATTGATTTGTTCCAGTAAATAGACCGGTATGTAAGGTGCGTGGGCGATCTTGGAGTGCTTGGGCAGCAGAGAGAGTGAGCCGATGCTGCCAGGAGAAGCAGATGAGGTGACAGTCGAGTGAGCCCTGCCTTGAGTGTGGTAACAGATGGATCTGTAGATCGGTAGGTAGTTTGGCAGACCACACAGCCCATAGCGTGGCATCAGGCATGGTATGCTCATTCACCACCACTCGAAGGTGGCGCCAGAGTTGTGAGCTAGTGTGTTCCCCCAGGTGCTCCTCGTAGAGAATCTTGATTATTACTCTTGTGGCGAGCAGGCAAGTCATTCCATTATAGTATTATTGGCAAACTCGTGTTTTGGTGCAGGGTGTGATGAGGTAGAGAAACTTTGAGTTGTTGCCAGATACATGATGTAACTGGAACACATGCTCAACAAGCGCGAACCACAATGCTGGGTTGTCCTCATATAAGGGCAGTAGCTTCAGCAGGTGGCCACGAGGGGGTGACGATGGCAGATTCGGTGTCTCCTGGGGTAGCGGCTGAACTGAGGTTAAGTGGTAGGCCCAGATTTAAACCAGACAAGCGGAGCACGAATCCCTAGTAGCAGCAGCTGGCATAGTTTACTGTGTGTCACGAAAACACGCTGTGGCATGCATGGACGGTACCATGGGAACAGGCTGATGGACAGCACACAAGGGGGGCCCAGAAACTGGACCGTGAGTGATGAGTGCTGGATGTAAATGACCCGCTTCCGGCAAGAGACTGGTGCGGCAGGCACAGGCGGTGTTGTGGGAGTGGCAGGCAGTTGAGTGAGTGGAAACAGGGACCCATGTAAGTGGTGGCGGGGTGGGGTTGAGAATGCCACCCGCGTGGAAATTATCTGATGCATAACTTGGCTGTAGTGCATGTGGCGGGCTACCGAGGCAAGGTAAGGGGGTCCATGTTACGTAAAACACTGAACTGTGCACGTAAATTTGACACAACTGGAACACCACATGCGTGGAATGGATTCAGCACGGTTTGTAGTAATGGTGGCGTTGCACACGGCCCGACAGTAACTGATGTAGCATGCCACTGGGTGGCTAAACACATGTTCAAATGGAGATCACTTTGTTCTTGAAACACTCGATTTGAAGAGATACAATTTGAAATATTGTTCAGTTAACATTTCACATAAGCCAGGCAAAGCCTGAGTCCAATGTTCGCTCTAACAGCGTAATTGTCGACTGTTGAAAACTAATGAGGTTAGCACGTGGCATTGGTTGAGAACGCAATCACTGTGCATAAATGATGAATACGCCATTGGTGAAGAAACGACAAAACTCAGCGAGCAGAGTTGTGCTTCCATATCTTCGAACAAGGCATTGTTTGGTGTGGTCATTGCATTGTGCATATAACCTGTTGCATAAACACCGGTGCGGAAGATGCGAAACACGAACAAACTGCGGGGTCACCACTACGGGAACGGGATCAGTAATCTGGATATAGAAAACTTGATTCCCATATATGTCGTAGCTCATATATATTTACACTTGACACTGCGTGTGTACAGAATGAAGTATAACAAAGAACTGACTAAAGAAAAGTTAAGATGGTCGATATGAACTATTGATGCCACAATATAAAAAATATTGTATTCTATGCATAATTTATCATAGTTACAAGCTGATGAGTCTCCTGTACATAAAATCAATGATTTAACTTATATGTTATGAGACAATAAAATTCTGATTCTGAGTTTGCACAGAATATGTATTGTATTCATCTTGGATTATTACATTGTAGTTAATGTCATTTGTCCAAGTTAATATTATTGTTATTGTTATTATTATTGTATTAATACTGATGACAGCAGTTGCATGTAATTAAACTCAAAGGTGGAATAAAACATTTGTATCCGTGAACTGTGTGTATGGGGATATACAGTGGCTATTGGAAAACAGCAACTATCAAAGTAGTGTCTTTTCTGCTAACTGTATTATATTCATATAAGGCCATTCTACCAAAAAGAAAATATGCACATTTAAATGGTTTTTACACCTTCTATAATAGTTTCTAACAGTTTAAAAGAGAACAAGAACATTTGTCGGCCTCAAAGATATACTAAGT
This sequence comes from Schistocerca gregaria, assembly GCF_023897955.1. Classification (NCBI taxonomy): domain Eukaryota; kingdom Metazoa; phylum Arthropoda; class Insecta; order Orthoptera; family Acrididae; genus Schistocerca; species Schistocerca gregaria. The sequence continues at coordinate 523,850,667 of NC_064925.1, read as the reverse complement.
TCTTAACATAACCTTCACGTAAACCAATGCACTTTGTCCAAGATTTTGCTAACAAGCAGCTTCTATCCCCTAAATAAAATTCAGAAAGGTCTGCAAAATATCTATCTGAATTCACACAGAATTACTATGGGGCGAAATATTTTCCTTCCACAAATTGCTATGAAAACAGTGGATGTTTGAACACTTTGTATTTCAAATTTGACACTTATCTTATTTCTTAAACTCTGTTTTGTGCAGATGCATTTTTTCCCATCTAGGCTTCTACTACACTAAGTCCAAAAGACCTGTATAGTATTTACATAATTTTGTTTTATCTTTCATGTATTTTCTATAAGAATAGCATCTTTTCAATGTCAGATGCCAGAAAGTACTGGCTATTACCTTTATGGCTAATGAAATTGACTTAGTTGTTTGTAGTTGTAACCCATGAGCATCCTCCTCCTGCTTTCATTGTTGTTTGATTCCTGGCATGAAATGTTTGACCCACCTCTCTTCCAGATCAAATTTTGACAAACAACAAGCAAATGCTATGTCCATCTTGCACAAAGAATTATTATATGTAAAATGTACCATACTCTTTCTTCTAATATACCCAACATCACCAATTATTCATTACTATTTTGCACATGTTCTCAGTGTTTTCATATAAAAATACAGTTTTTACATGCCATCCTTGTGGATTATTGTCAAGGACAGTACAAAACAACTGATATCAGTAACATTTCTTAAATGTTAGGAATGAAGGAGCAAATTCTTGCAATGTTTCCTGTTATATTCTTTACTTTGAAGATACTCATTTTTTGGCATATCAGTTTTGATTTGCAGTTTAACTGTAATTATATCTTGACCATGATGATAAAAAGCTTTCAGACTACATTTATTCAGAAGTTTTGATTAATGTACGAAGTAAGATTATTCAACATTACATTCGTTCTCAAACATAAATACAAAGAGTTTCTTCAGCAACAAACTCCGTATACCTTTCTGTAATTATACAGTAAACACTTTTGAACAAGAGTCTCTTAACACAGGAAACATGACATATACTATCATGTCAAGATCTTACACAATGTGCAAATGTCAAATTGACAGTTCATTACATAACAAGAGAATGATATGAATGAAAGACTACTATCTTTTTTTAATGAATGAAAGGCTACTATATATTTTTATTTTTATTATTAATGATGATGTAAATAAAATAGAAAGAAACTTCCACATGGGAAAAATATGTTAAAAACAAAGATTCTACGACTTACCAAGCGGGAAAGCGCCGGCAGACAGGCACAATGAACAAAACACACAAACACACACACAGAATTACTAGCTTTCGCAACCGATGGTTGCTTCTTCAGGAAGGAGAGGGAAAGAGGAAAGGATGTGGGTTTTAAGGGAGAGGGTAAGGAGTCATTCCAATCCCGGGAGCGGAAAGACTTCCCTTAGGGGGAAAAAAAGGACAGGTGTACACTTGCGCACACACCCACACGCACACATATCCATCCGCACATACACAGACAGAAGCAGACATGTATATAATCACAAAAAAATCTGAATATTATTTATTATTATTGTTTTTATCCTGCTCAGATCATTAAAAAATTCATCAACAGAGTAATAATATTTTTGCACCAGGATGCTATACAGTTCTCTTTTTACTGCTTCACTTTGGACTTTTCTAAAATTTGTGTCTTTCAGTTTATTGTATACTTTCATTCCCATATATTGTGGAGTCTGTGTAAAAAGATTAAGCCTGTGTGTAAGCAGCATGAAGCTTTCTTTATTTATAGTTTTGTAACTATGCTGGAAATTATCTGACAAAAAGAGTTTAGGGTTATTACTTGTGAAAAGAATTACTTCATACAGATACAATGAGGGAATGCTTAGTATCTTCAGATCTCTTACCAATGGCCAATAAGATTCTCTTGGTTTTGCACTGCCTATGTTTCTGATAATGTTTTTCTGCGAAGTTAATATTTTTGCCATGTTGCTAGCATTCCCCCAGAAGACAATACAGTATCTCACTCAAAGTAATTATGGCATACTACTTTTTTGTGTCTATACTAGTGACATTGGCTAAGATTGTCATAGCAAACACCAGGGTGTTTAGTTTATTTTTTAGATAATCTATGTGTGAGGACCATGAAAGGTTTCTGCCCAGTTGCATTCCTAAAAATTTAACATGCTCTGCTTCATTTAGTTCCTGGCTCCTGTGCATAATGTGACGATCAATTATTCGAAACTGTTTTCTCTTAAATTGCATCAGTTGTGTTTTGAAGTATTTAGCTTTAGGCCATTTAGATGGAACCAAACATTTAGGTTTTCTGGAGTTTCTATGAGATTTTCAGGAATTTCTTCTGTGTTTTTATTTTCTACCGGTACTGATGTGTCATCAGCAAATAAAACTGAATGATAATTTATATTTATGGGTAAGTCATTCACATAAAAAAAGAAAGAGGATTGGGCCCAGAATTGACCCTTATGGTACTACCTGTGAAATGGTTTTCCACTTCGAGGAGTATTTCCTTTTGCTTGATGTTATGTCATCCCTTTGCTTTCTCTCTGTTAGATATGACTTACACCACTGTAAGGCGTTACCCATAATTCCATATTTTTTCATTTTATATAATATTAAGGAGTGATGCACACAGTAACATGCTTTGGATACGTCCCAGATGATTCCTGCACAGCTTTTTGTGACTTGTCCAAAGTGGAACTAACTTTATTCACAAATTCAATAATTGACTTTCTGGAATCCAAATTGATTTTATGAGATTACATTGTATTTGTAGCAGAAATTTTGAAATTGAGTTGCAACAATCATTTCAAATATCTTAGAAAACGCAGAAAGAAGGGAAATTGGACAGTAATTTCCGCTATCATGTTTGGAGCCTTTCTTGAATACTGGTTTGACTTTTGCATATGTTAGAAATAATGGAAAGTACCCTTCTTCAAGTGATTGATTAACTATTTTGTGTAGTAGGTGTGCTATTATATTTGTAGCTGCTTTAATGACTTTGGCAGGTATTTCATCCCATCCCACAGAATTTTTATTTTTTAGGTTTAGTATAGTTTTTTCTACATCTTTTACTGTTACTTTGTTAAATTTAACTACGCTCTCTTTCTTGCTCTGACCTGAGCCAAACAAATGTTCCCTATCTTGATAAGAGTCTACATCAACATCAGATTTAGCTACATTTGTGAAGAGTTTATTAAATTTTTCTGATATCTGAGCAGGATGTACAATTATTTTGTCTTGTACCTTTATTTTAGTGGTTTCCCGGTTGCTTGGTTTGATTCCAAGTTCAGATTTGACTACTGTCCATACTGCCTTGGATTTATTTATGTGTTTCTTAATGAATTTAGTGTTTGCCATTTCCTTTGCTGCTTCTGCAACGTTCTTAAATAGTTTTTTATACGCTTTAACATAGTTTATGAACTCAGGACTCTTTATTTGATTTCAGCTCAGCATCTAGCTCTTTCATTCTATTGCTAGATATTTTTATGCCAGTGGTAATCCACTTTAGTTTATTTGTTGCCCTTCTTGGGCAAGCTATGATGTAATGACCAGTCTACCTCATTTAATGTATACCTTTTTTTTTAAAAAAAAAAAAAAAAAGTTTAATTCCATAAGCATAGCAGAGTGATCTGAGATACCTAGATTTAAAGAGCATTTTCCAGTGTCCTCAAATGTATAATTTGTTAAAATATTGTGTATGCATGTTGCTGTTTGCTCAGTCACTCTGGTGAAGTCAGTGAAATATAGTCTAAAGCTATATTCTTGAATTATGTCAATAAACTTAGTTAACATGCTTGTTTTACTAGCTGTATCTATGTCAAAATCAGTAGCAGTATATATATCAAGCGGGAAAGCACCGGCAGACAGGCACATGAACAAACACACGTAATTCTGTGTGTGTGTTTGTGTGTTTGTTCATGTGCCTGTCTGCCGGCGCTTTCCGGCTTGGTGGGTCTTGGAATCTTTGTTTTTAATATATTTTTCCCATGTGGAAGTTTCTTTATATATATATATATATATATATATATATATATATATATATATATATATATATATATATATATATATCTTGGAATCTTTGTTTTTAATATATTTTTCCCATGTGGAAGTTTCTTTCTATATATATATATATATAGAAAGAAACTTCCACATGGGAAAAATATATTAAAAACAAAGATTCCAAGACTTACTAAGCGGGAAAGTGCCGGCAGACAGATACATGAACAAAACACACAAACACACACATATATATATATATATATATATATATATGTGACACTGGAATTTATCTAAGAATAATGCATTTACATCAATACCTGGAATTCTGAATATAGAGATGATGATGATATTCTGCTGCTCTAAGTCTACACAACAACTTTCAAATACAAGCTCTTCATTTAGAAATTCAGAATCGTCTCTTTCTTTATATTCCAACGAATTGTTAATCAATATACGTGTGTTCTCCTACATATTAAATCCTTATATTTTATAGTTTTCTACCATCATTCATTGCAAAGTAGACTGTGAGGGTTTGTGCTGATGAAGTGCAACTACCTGGAGTTAAGCCCCAATGCTAGTGAGATGAAAACCCTACAAAAATCTCAAAAAATCTTTTTGAAATGATTTCCAAGGTACTAATAGAAATTCCATGTATTGGTTAACAACTTAGTTAATTAACCATGCATTAAATCATAAAACATCAGAATATTTGTTTGACAACTTGGATATATTTTTCAGGTTGGGTCAATATTAAATCCAAACTAACTAAACGTTTTATATCAAATGTCCTATATATATTTCAGTTGTTGAAAAGTCTGTGGCAAGGAACTTCTACAACATATGATGCATGGCATTGCAAATTGACTGCACATATGCTGATGATGTAAACATACTGAAAGGAGATCTTGCATCACCACATGATGCCCATGAGTACCTCAAACATGTAATTACTACCAAACGAAAACAATTACTAACAAAGAGATAGAGGGGCTGGCCAGTACTTACCTCAGCTCAGTACAGCCGATAGAAACCCAAAAAACAACCGAAAATTTAAGCTCCTAGCTTTCGGAATAAATGTTCCTTCATCAGGGAGGAGAGAGGGGAAAGAAAGGGAAGAAGGGAAAGTGGATTTAGTTACTCACAACCCAGGTTATGAAGCAACAGGGAAAGGAAAACAGGGAAGGTAGTTTTGCTATTTGGGGAGCAAAATAACTGATGATGGTCGAAGTAGAGAGGATATAAAATGTAGACTGGCAATGGCAAGGAAAGTGTTTCTGAAGAATAAAAATTTGTTAACATCAAGTATAGCTTTAAGTGTCCGGAAGTCATTTCTGAAAGTATTTGTACCTTCCCTGTTTTCCTTTCCCTGTTGCTTCATAACCTGGGTTGTGAGTAACTAAATCCACTTTCCCTTCTTCCCTTTCTTTCCCCTCTCTCCTCCCTGATGAAGGAACATTTATTCCGAAAGCTAGGAGCTTAAATTTTCGGTTGTTTTTTGGGTTTCTATCGGCTGTACTGAGGTGAGGTAAGTACTGGCCAGCCCCTCTATCTCTTTGTTAGTAATTGTTTCACATCTTTATATGAGATTTTCCATTAATTAGTTAGACTACCAAACGAAAACCGTGTCACACTAATATTTTCACTAATAAACAACAATTACATTTTGGCTGAACCTAGTTCAAAACATCCGTGCTTGCTCAGTCATAAGAGACCATGGAAGGTACAAATGGTACTCAAATACTCATCTATGTTTAAAAAAATTACACCAATACTTGCCACTCTTTATGATTCTAACACATTGCATATAAATTAGCATCTCATTTGTTACCCTTGAAACAGTGAATTAGATTCTATAAGGACTGCTACTGTCACATTAACTCATTACAGTGTACAATATTTCCAGTGGGTCAGCTTATGTTCTGCTTCTATATGTCTTTAATTAATCCTTTTCATTATGGTAGTTGACCATAACCAAATATTTATATATGTTGTCCCATATGAGGAAGGCTCTGGTTCTCTATACTTTTTCTTTTATAATTAATATAATGGATTTCTTCCATTTATAGAAGGAAGAACTTTGTTTCTTCTAAGAATTAACTTACATTAAATCGGTTGGAGTTCACTCAGGCCTCCACTATCTCTGACAGTCTAACACAATTTGACCAGAAATCCTTCGGTCCAACTGGTGTTCTGTGGAAGTCCTTAAATTATTCGTATTAAGCGACTGAAGTCCCCAGTCAAGACCAGATACTCTACTTACAACTCCCTTTCCCTAGAAATCCGTACAGACTTCACCCAACGATTGGGCTTTTCCAAAAAATGTACAAACTTCTTACACCATAAAATAAAATAGAAAGAAACTTCCACGTGTGTGTGTGTTTGTGTGTTTTGTTCATGTGCCTGTCTGCCGGCGCTTTCCCGCTTGGTAAGTCTTACACCATAAAATGATTTTTTATCTCTAAATAGATAGTGGTCATAGATTATTAACCTCTTTATAGTGTTGTTTCAAAGTGCAGTGATATTTTTGAAAGGTGACTTGCAGCTAAAGGACAAACATGTCATTTACTGTGAATATCCTTTGCAATATGATCAAACTTAGGATCTCATAGAGCCATTAGTATTAATAAGTTCTGTCCTTCCACAGCACACTACAGTAACTGTAGAAGTGAAAATTTCCATTTTTCTCAGGGTTTTTGTATTCTTCACAAAAAGCAAACATTATCTCTTATACAAGAGTCATTGCACAAGCAGTACTTACTATGTACCATCACACGGATGTCCATCAATCACAAACAAGCAATTTCCTATCCCACAAATTCCTGTAAAGAACACTTCTTGGAGCAACCTCTCCCTCTACTTTTTTACACTCATCACCTCCTTCTTTACTACTACTTACTTAGCATGCCACCCCTCAGCATGTGGATAAGCTAACCAAAATGATTAGCTGTACCCACTTTGCACCCAGAAATCTGTTCTAGGTGTGTTGATCTGCAAGTGGGATTGCTAACATATTTTATATGCTTTCACTTGATACTGCCATATGATATAATTTTTCATACTGCCATATGATATAATCTTTTGTAATTAAGAACAACAAATTATTTATTTTAGAGAAGTGTGCAATCATATTATTGTGTAAAGTTGATAACAAAAACATCTAAAGTCACTGCTTCAGGAAACTTAGAATTTTTGCAGCCCTATGTACTAACTTCCCAATTGAATTTGTAGCTAATAATAAGAGTGAAATGGTGAATTCAGAACTAACTGTTGAATTCACAATGTAAGCAAAAATAATTTCCAAATTGTATCCCACACTGGCCCCAAATAATGTGTCAACTTTGAAAACTCTGACCCCTGCAGAACTCTCAGTACTTTCTAAGGCACTCACCTTTAGTCCAAAACCAAGTGAAACCATGTTGGACTTGTAAAGGACCACCCTTAATCGGGCACGTAGGTTAGAAAATTTAAAAAGGGAAATGTATAGGTTAAAGTTAGATATAGTGGGAATTAGTGAAGTTCGGTGGCAGAAGGAACAAGACTTCTGGCCAGGTGACTACAGAGTTATAAACACAAAATCAAATAGGGGTAATGCAAGAGTAGGTTTATTAATTAATAGGAAAATAGGAATGCGGGTAAGCTACTACAAACAGCATAGTGAATGCATTATTGTGGCCAAGATAGATACGAAGCCCACACCTACTACAGTAGTACAAGTTTATATGCCAACTAGCTCTGCAGATGACGAAGAAATTGAAGAAATGTATGATGAAATAAAAGAAATTATTCAGATAGTGAAGGGAGACGAAAATTTAATAGTCATGGGTGACTGGAATTCGAGTGTAGGAAAAGGGAGAGAAGGAAACGTAGCAGGTGAATATGGATTGGGGCTAAGAAATGAAAGAGGAAGATGCCTGGTAGAATTTTGCACAGAGCACAACTTAATCATAGCTAACACTTGGTTTAAGAACCATGAAAGAAGGTTGTATACATGGAAGAACCCTGGAGATACTAAAAGGTATCAGATAGATTATATAATGGTAAGACAGAGATTTAGAAACCAGGTTTTAAATAGTAAGACTTTTCCAGGGGCAGATGTGGACTCTGACCACAATCTATTGGTTATGACCTGTAGATTAAAACTGAAGAAACTGCAAAAAGGTGGGAATTTAAGGAGATGGGACCTGGATAAACTGAAAGAACCAGAGGTTGTACAGAGTTTCAGGGAGAGCATAAGGGAACAATTGACAGGAATGGGGGAAAGAAATACAGTAGAAGAACACTGGGTAGCTTTGAGGGATGAAGTAGTGAAGGCAGCAGAGGATCAAGTAGGTAAAAAGACAAGGGCTAGTAAAAATCCTTGGGTAACAGAAGAAATATTGAATTTAATTGATGAAAGGCGAAAATATAAAAATGCGGTAAATGAAGCAGGCGAAAAGGAATACAAAAGTCTCAAAAATTAGATCGACAGGAAGTGCAAAATGGGTAAGCAGGGATGGCTAGAGGACAAATGTAGGGATGTAGAGGCTTATCTCACTAGGGGTAAGATAGATACTGCCTGCAGGAAAATTAAAGAGACCTTTGGAGAAAAGAGAACCACTTGTATGAATATCAAGAGCTCAGATGGAAACCCAGTTCTAAGCAAAGAAGGGAAAGCAGAAAGGTGGAAGGAGTACATAGAGGGTCTAGACAAGGGCAATGTTCTTGAGGACAATATTATGGAAATGGAAGAGGATGTAGATGAAGATGAAATGGAAGATATGATACTGCGTGAAGAGTTTGACACAGCACTGAAAGACCTGAGTCGAAACAAGGCCCTGGGAGTAGACAACATTCTATTAGAAGTACTGACAGCCTTGGGAGAGCCAGACCTGACAAAACTCTACCATCTGGTGAGCAAGATGTATGAGACAGGCGAAATACCCTCAGACTTCAAGAAGAATCTAATAATTCCAATCCCAAAGAATGCAGGTGTTGACAGATAAGAAAATTACCGAACAATCAGTTTCATAAGCCACAGCTGCAAAATACTAACATGAATTCTTTACAGACGAATGGAAAAACTAGTAGAAGCCGACCTCGGGGAAGATCCGTTTGGATTCCATAGAAATACTGGAACACGTGAGGCAATACTGACCCTACGACTTATCTTAGAAGAAAGATTAAGGAAAGGCAAACCTACGTTTCTAGGATTTGTAGACTTAGAGAAAGCTTTTGACAATGTTGACTGGAATACTCTCTTTCAAATTCTAAAGGTGGCAGGGGTAAAATACAGAGAGCGAAAGGCTATTTACAATTTGTACAGAAACCAGATGGCAGTTATAAGAATTGAGGGATGTGAAAGAGGAGGAGTGGTTGGGAAGGGAGTAAGGCAGGGTTGTGGCCTCTCCCCGATGTTATTCAATCTGTATATTGAGCAAGCAGTAAAGGAAACAAAAGAAAAATTTGGAGTAGGTATTGAAAGCCATGGAGAAGAAATAAAAATGTTGAGGTTCGCCGATGACACTGTAATTCTGTCAGAGACAGCAAAGGACTTGGAACAACAGTTGAATGGAATGGACAGTGTCGTGAAAGGAGGATATAAGATGAACATCAACAAAAGCAAAATGAGGATAATGGAATGTAGTCGAATTAAGTTGGGTGATGCTGGGAGAATTAGATTAGGAAATGAGACACTTAAAGTAGTGAAGGAGTTTTGCTATTTGGGGAGCAAAATAACTGATGATGGTCGAAGTAGAGAGGATATAAAATGTAGACTGGCAATGGCAAGGAAAGTGTTTCTGAAGAAGAAAAATTTGTTAACATCAAGTATAGATTTAAGTGTCCGGAAGTCATTTCTGAAAGTATTTGTATGGAGTGTAGCCATGTATGGAAGTGAAACATGGACGATAAATAGTTTGGATAAGAAGAGAATAGAAGCTTTCGAAATGTGGTGCTACAGAAGAATGCTGAAGATTACATGGGTAGATCACGTAACTAATGAGGAAGTATTGAATAGGATTGGGGAGAAGAAGAGTTTGTGGCACAACTTGACCAGAAGAAGGGATCGGTTGGTAGGACATGATCTGACGCATCAAGGGATCACCAATTTAGTATTGGAGGGCAGTGTGGAGGGTAAAAATCATAGAGGGAGACCAAGAGATGAATACACTAAGCAGATTCAGAAGGATGTAGGTTGCAGTAGGTACTGGGAGATGAAGCTTGCACAGGATAGAGTAGCATGGAGAGCTGCATCAAACCAGTCTCAGGACTGAAGACCACAACAACAACAACAACAACAACAACAACAAGAACCTTTCCTTTACTCATCCTCTGCAGTGGAAACATTTTTTCGAGAGGCCCTGCACTGACAACAGCCCACCCAAACTGCTCACAGAGCCTTGTTTAACCCTCACTCTGGGGTCATAGGTGACCCCAATCATCTTTATTATGGATAAAATAATATTTCTATTTCTTGTAAAAATCCAGAATTTTATGACTTTTACCACACAGTATTGTAGTTCTCTCACAAAAATTTTTAGTGCGCTTGACACAACATTTAAATCAATAATTAACAAAAACTACTGTTGGGGTCAATTATGACCCCAGATAGATTATATGTAACATTCATAGAATGTATAGATTACCAACTATCAATCTCTTTCTTAGGTATTTTGGGTTGGTAACACTGAATTCAGTTGTTACTCAGAACTAACCTTAAACTGGAAGTTCGTTTGTATGTTTGTTGTACGTTTGTTGTTGCAGTCTAATTTCAGCATGGATGGAATACGTTTTACTCCTGGCTATAGTGAGAACAAGCTATGGAAGACTTATTTCGTAGCAGTAGTGACGCCGAAGATGATGGAACAGAGACACAGGTAGACCAAAGTGATGAAATTTGTTTACATGAATTAGAAGAAAATGATATTCTTGCTGAAAATGATGACAGTGGAGAAGATTAAAGTGCAGTACTGGTAAGCAGGGGTCGGGATATTGCATGGAGTACAAAAGAACCATCAATTCGTAGATTTCCAATCTGCAACATACAACGATTTTCAGCAGGTATTCCTAGTACAGTTAGTGTTAGCTCAGCTGTTGACTGTTTCAGGCAGTTTATTACTAATGAATTGCTGGATATAATAGTTCAGTTCACAAATCAATGAGGAAATGAATTGAAAGTGTCTGGAAAATTAGTTGACTGGCGTGATACAGACAGATGCGAGCTTCTTTCATTTTTAGGCTTGCTGATTATGTACAGTATGTAGAAGAGCCGGGGGAAACCTATTGACGAATTTTGGGACTCTGCATATGGCACTCCTCTATTCCAGGCTATTATGTCGAGGAGGCGATATCAGGACATTCTGCGTTGACTTCGTTTTGACGACCGCATCACAAGACTTGAATGGAAAGAGAGGACTGGAAATAAGGCTGAAGCTGTACAGGAAATATATGATTTGTTTGCCGTGCAATGTCAAACATCATTTATACCTTCCAGCAACATTACTGTTGATGAACATCTTTGCGTATACAGAGGTCGGTGCAGTTTCAAGGTCTACATTCCTTCAAAGACACGAAAGTATGGCATCGAGATATGGTGTGCAGCAGACTGTGAACATGGTTACCTGACAAATCTTCAAATGTACACTGGAAGCAGTGGTGATGTGAGAGAAGTGAATCAAGGCAAGAGAGTGGTCTTAGATTTAGTGCGTCATCTGGCTGGCAGTGGTAGGAATATTACCACTGACAATTTTTTCACGAGCTATGACCTTGGCCAAGAACTGTTGAAAATGAATTTGACACTTGTAGGTACTCTATGTTCTACAAGAAAAGAAGTCCCAAAAGAGTTTTTGCCTTCGAAAACTAGGGAAGGATGCACTACCAGATTTGCATACAGTGGTAAAACCCTATTAGTTTTGTATGTTCCAAAAAGAAATAAGGCTGTGCTACTCCTGTCAACACAACATCAATCATTTGAAGTGCCCAAAGACAACAACTTGAAACGAAAACCAGAAGTAGTGTTGTATTACAACTCAACAAAATCAGGTGTTGATGCGCTAGATCAAATGAGCTCCTACTATTCTGTGAAAAATGGTAAAAAACGTTGGCCATTAGCATTATTTTATGATCTTGTTGATCTAGCTGCACTCAGTGCCTACAGACTCTTCTGTGTTGCTGTTGAAAACACAGAGAGACGTCTTTTTCTAATGAAGTTGGCCAAAGAAATGGCAAAGCCCCAAGTGGAACGTCGTTTGAGTTTACCACAAGCAAGGAACAAGGATATTATTAGCAGCATCAAACCGTGTGGATTTGATGATCTGTTAGACAATGGACATCCAGACGTAATACCCGACAATCAAAGGAGAAAGCAAGGCAGATGCTCCATTTGTCCCCGATCAAAGGACACAAAATACAGTTCAACATGCAAAAAGTGTAACAAATTTGTTTGCAAGGAACATTCTGAAATAACTACTACTTGCAAAATATGTGCAGATGACTGTGGTACAGAGTCCGGTTAGAATTATGTTTCCTGTTGAGTTGTTCATCACATTTTCTGTAAATTTGAAGCCATTGTGAAACATGAGTAAAACAAATTATGACTTAGAGTAATATTGTAACTTCTGATATGTAATTACTCTGCCATATGTAATTTAATTCTACTATGTACATACCTGTTAAAAAAGCTGTGAAATGTGTCTAAATAATAAATAAAATGTAAACAAACAGTATTAAATGACAGTATGTTGTTCTCTGAATGATAAGTACACACAGTCAATTATATACTGATTGGGGTCATGTATAACCCCAGATGGAGTACTAGGGAAATTTTAGCAGAGTGAGTCCTAGGGTTAAAACTGTTCCAGCCTCCCTCCTCCCCTTCCACACAGTCATCCCTTGGAAATCTTTCAGGAATTTCTCACTTTTAACCTGGTCTCACCTTTCATTTCCAAATTCCTCCACAGTGAATCCAACAATGGAAATCATAGCTATCCATAACCTGAAAACCAACCAATCCAGACTTTAACGCCCACCCCACATAGAAATGCTCCACCACAGTGGTCACAAATCATAGTAATGACATGACTGAGGGTCTATGCCAACTTTCTGATACATTTTCATACGAACCTTGAGACCATGATACCATACCAGAATTCCAACATCACCCCCAGCAGCTCTTCAAGTCTGATGATCCATTCCAAAAACAGAGAGCTGAATCCATCTCCTGCCTGACATCAGCAACCTTGCCACTCCTACCTTTTACCTACTGCTCAGACTCCCAAATCCAACTTCACAGGCCTCTCCACTGGCAGTCCCACTGTGGCTGGATTCAGTGCTCCCACAGAACTAACCTCCAACTTTTTTTGACCAACACCTCCAAACCATTGTCTGTAACCCCCATACTGCACTCAAGACACTGCTCATGTCAGTCACTGCCCCTCCACAGTTAATGTACATTACCATTTCTGGTCATCTTTCACTACATCCGCCTGGTACCAAACCCACTACCTACTTCCTAAACCTTCTAGCAAACCACATTGAGAGCCAAAATCTATAAATAAATCCACGGTACAGCCATGGGTACTCACAATGCGCTATCCTATGCCAACGTATTTATGGGTCATCTGGAGCAATCTATCCTGTCCAATCAACATCTAAAGCCCCTTGTCTGGTTCAGTTTCATTGATGACATATTCATGATCTGTATTTATGACAAGGACAACTTTTGCTCTTTCTTGCCTAACCTCAACACTTACTTCCAAATCCAATTCCCTTGCCCTGCTCAACTCAATGAGCCACTTTTCTAGATGTTGATTTCTGCCTCTCACAAAGTTCCATAAATATAACTAAGTGCACCAACCATGGGCAGAGCCTCTACTTTGACATCCATCTCACAATCTTCAAGTCTGTCAAAAAGTCTCTCGCTTACGGCCTCACTACCTGTGGCCGCCACATGTCCAGTGGAAAGCAGGCGTTGTCAGAATATACTGATAACCTTACCAGAGCCTTTATTGACAGTATCTTACCCAGCTCATCCATAAACAGACCTCCCATACTGTCCTGAGATGAGGGATATCCTACCCAAAATCCTACACACATCACCAAAAGTAGTGACCTACTGCCCATCAAATATACAGAATATCCTTGTCCATCCCTATTCCAATCCTGCTCTCAGTCCTGCACTCCATAGGTAATTACTTCATGGTTAGCCCAGGTGCAAGGCTGTCCCGTATACCCACCCAACAAACACACACATTTCCTACCCAATAAAAGGTAAGGTTATGTGTGAATCACATATTTTGCCATTATTCACAGCACTCTATGTGGGCCTGGCAAGTAACCAACATTTTACTTGCAGGAATGGCCACTGACAAACTGGCAGCCCACAAATTTTATCATCCAGTTGCAAAAAATGTTGCACACCATAAAACAACTCACTTCAACAGCTGCTTCACTATAAGGGCCATTAGATGTTCCTTTCCACCACAAGTTTCTCTGAACTATGTACATTGTCCAGAATGACATTTTCACTCTGCAGCGGAGTGTGCACTGATATGAAACTTCATGGCAGATTATAACTGTGTGTCGGACCGAGACTTGATCTCGGGACCTATGCCTTTCGCGGGCTGTGAGGACGGGGCCTGAGTCATGCTTGGGTAGCTCAGCCTGTAGAGCACTTGCCCCCGAAAGGCAAAGGTCTCGAGTTCGAGTCTCGGTCCGGCACACAGTTTTAATCTGCCAGGAAGTTTTATGTACATTGTAATTGTCTGTCCAACATACCCTGCACACCCTGGTCTCAGTCTCAACTAATCTGCTTCCCACAGCCTCACAATACCTTGCCCCTTTCCCTTCTGTCCCCACACCATTCCTCCCCCATCCAGATCATGAACTTCTTTTCCTCACCACTCCCCCCCCCCCCCCCCCCCAGTGTGGTCATTCTTCCTCTCACTCTATTCCTTTCCCTCCCCCCCCTCCCACCCTTCTGACCCCCTTATCATCTCCACCTTTCTTCTTTCTTCCCTCTCTCCTTTCCCCTCCTCTCCCTCACTCTACAGCTATTAAGTGTTCTACCCTCTGAACTCAATCTCATTATGCAGTCACTGAGTCATCTGTCGAAAGAGCTGTCTCTCTCTGCCCCACCACCCCCTACCAGCTGCACAGATCCTTTCCTACCACCTACCCACCTCCATCAGCCCAGGCAACTGCTTTCAGTAATTAATAATGAGTCTCACCATGGGAGCATCCATCTGAGTGTCTGTGTGCCACATGAATGAGTGCACTTTTACCAGAAAAACAGAAAGAGCTCTAAACCTATTGGTTTCTTTTAGATGTTTCTATGGTCCTCTGTAGGTGAGTGGTTGTCTTTCTTTTATTTTATGTATTATTCCAGTCCACAACTAAAATAACATTCTCACTCAATTCTGGAATCACAAGGCATCCCTGCATGGTTTCCACATTCCCTCTTTTAAATGAAAGAAGAACCTGTTTCTTTCCTATGTCACTTTTTACCCTCTCCCCTCCTTATTTTAGTCCCTACTATAGGTATCTCAACAAATTGTGAACTGTGCTTAATTTTGTCCCTCAATTTTAAGAGCTCCCAAAGATAGGATTGCAAGTGTCAGTCAAACAGTTACATAACCAGTTGTCTGTTTGAATAAAAATATAAGAACTCCCCTGTACCTCATATTCATTTTTATCGCATGCTTCATACAAAATGCTGTCTGTCCTGAAACTCATACTTTTTGCCTCATCTTTATCTGTGAATGTTTCCTTTTCTAGTTGTATGACAGTCACATGCACACCAAATCTACCAACATTATCCAAATTAATTTTCACTCCTTCACACCAGTCTAGATGCACCTTCTCAAAAATTCTCCCATAAATTACCTTTAGTTTTGCTGTTATTACTACTGTAATGATTCCAAGCTTCCCTCAAATTACAATCCATACACTCTTTTTGTATTCTTAATTCTCTTTGCAAGAATTCACTGACTTACTATACTTTATTTATTTATTTATTTACAGGCAATATCCTGTTCTTATACACATCACTATCAATATCTATGATTCCCCATTTACTATCATTATTGTTAACAGAAAAACAATATTTTTTACGTCTTCTTTATCTTCAACATAAATCATACCATCTAACTCTCCATCAACATTAACCTCACTTCTAACGTCTTCAGTATCAGTTTCACATTTGCTCTGATTATAACTAACTGAAATAACTTCTTCACTACTTTCATTACAACAAACTGAACTATCCTTTTCACCACATCCATTACATTTAACTGAAATAGCCTCTTCATCCCCCGCCCCCTTTACCCCACCCTAGAACATGATTATCAGATACATCAGCTTCAACATCAGAAGGCGTTCACTTTTTTATTCCTACTCCCTCATTACTCATCAATTGCTTATTCCACAGTTATCAAAATTATTATCAGACACCACATTTCCCTTCAAAGATTCATTACTTGACTGACTAAAAGAATTTGTTGAGCACTTCTGCAGCCGGCTTTCACTTCTGCAGCCAGCTCCACTTCATTACCATAAGTATCTTTAATTCTCCTATCATTATACATATCAGTTTTCATTGCTTTCCAAAATTCTCCATCAAAACATAGTTTATTCACCTGATATACTTCCCTATTATGCTGCCAGTAGATCTTGAATTTTGCCAGTAGATCTTGAATTTGTTCTCCCCTAAAATGTTTGAATTACAATGAATTTTACTTGATCATGTAGGATTACACTGTGTGCAGGAAATATACATGTAATAAAGGACAAGTCAAAAACAGAAAACATTCATCATCACTTCTTTACAAACCATTTTGTTTACATTATAACAAAAATGGTTCAAATGGCTCTGAGCACTATGGGACTTAATTTCTAAAGTCATCAATTCCCTAGTACTTAGAACTACTTAAACCGAACTAACCTAAGAACATAACAAACATCCATACCCGAGGCAGGATTCGAACCTGTGACCGTAGCGGTCACGCGGTTCCAAACTGTAGCGCCTAGAACCGCTTGGCCACCCCAGCGGGCTACACTATAACATTATTGAGTATGTTGTTGTTGTTGTTGTCTTCAGCTCTGAGACTGGTTTGATGCAGCTCTCCATGCTACTCTATCCTGTGCAAGCTTCTTCATCTCCCAGTACCTACTGCAACCTACATCCTTCTGAATCTGCTTAGTGTATTCATCTCTTGGTCTCCCTCTACGATTTTTACCCTCCACACTGCCCTCCAGTACTAAATTGGTGATCCCTTGATGCCTCAGAACATGTCCTACCAACCGATCCCTTCTTCTGGTCAAGTTGTGCCACAAACATCTCTTCTCCCCAATCCTATTCAATACTTCCTCATTAGTTACGTGATCTACCCATCTAATCTTCACCATTCTTCTGTAGCACCACATTTCGAAAGCTTCTATTCTCTTTCTGTCCAAACTATTTATCGTCCATGTTTCACTTCCATACATGGCTACACTCCATAAAAATACTTTCAGAAATGACTTCCTGACATTTAAATCTATACTCGATGTTAACAAATTTCTCTTCTTAAGAAAAGCTTTCCTTGCCATTGCCAGTCTGCATTTTATATCCTCTCTACTTCGACCATCATCAGTTATTTTGCTCCCCAAATAGCAAAACTCCTTTACTACTTTAAGTGTCTCATTTCCTAATCTAATTCTCCCAGCATCACCCAACTTAATTCGACTACATTCCATTATCCTCGTTTTGCTTTTCTTGATGTTCATCTTATATCCTCCTTTCAAGACACTTTCCATTCCATTCACTGCTCTTCCAAGTCCTTTGCTGTCTCTGACAGAATTGCAATGTCATCGGCGAACCTCAAAGTTTTTATTTCTTCTCCATGGATTTTAATACCTACTCCAAATTTTTCTTTTGTTTCCTTTACTGCTTGCTCAATATACAGATTGAATAACATCGGGGAGAGGCCACAACCCTGTCTTACTCCCTTCCCAACCACTCCTTCTCTATCACGTCCCTCGACTCTTATAACTGCCATCTGGTTCTGTACAAATCGTAAATAGCCCTTCGCTCCCTGTATTTTATCCCTGCCACCTTTAGAATTTGAAAGAGAGTATTCCAGTCAACATTGTCAAAAGCTTTCTCTAAGTCTACAAATGCTAGAAACGTAGGTTTGCCTTTCCTTAATCTAGCTTCTAAGATAAGTGGTAGGGTCAGTATTGCCTCACGTGTTCCAGTATTTCTATGGAATCCAAACTGATCTTCCCCGAAGTCGGCTTCTACTAGTTATTCCATTCGTCTGTAAAGAATTCATGTTAGTATTTTGCAGCTGTGGCTTATGAAACTGATTGTTCGGTAATTTTCACATCTGTCAACACCTGCTTTCTTTGAGATTGGAATTATTATATTCTTCTTGAAGTCTGAGGGTATTTCGCCTGTTTCATACATCTTGCTCACCAGATGGTACAGTTTTGTCAGGTCTGGCTCTCCCAAGGCAGTCAGTAGTTCCAATGGAATGTTGTCTACTTTCGGGGCCTTGTTTCGACTCAGGTCTTTCAGTGCTGTATCAAACTCTTCACGCAGTATCATATCTCCCATTTCATCTTCATCTACATCCTCTTCCATTTCCATAATATTGTTCTCAAGTACATCACCCTTGTATAGACCCTCTATATACTCCTTCCACCTTCCTGCTTTCCCTTCTTTCCTTAGAACTGGGTTTCCATCTGAGCTCTTGATATTCATACAAGTGGTTCTCTTTTCTCCAAAGGTCTCTTTAATTTTCCTGTAGGCAGTATCTATCTTACCCCTAGTGAGATAAGCCTCTAAAGCCCTACATTTGTCCTCTAGCCATCCCTGTTTAGCCATTTTGCACTTCCTGTCGATCTCATTTTTGAGACTTTTGTATTCCTTTTCGCCTGCTTCATTTACTGCATTTTTATATTTTCACCTTTCATCAATTAAATTCAATATTTCTTCTGTTACCCAAGGATTTCTACTAGCCCTCGTCTTTTTACCTACTTGTTCCTCTGCTGCCTTCACTACTTCATCCATCAAAGCTACCCAGTGTTCTTCTACTGTATTTGTTTCCCCCATTCCTGTCAATTGTTCCCCTATGCTCTCCCTGAAACTCTGTACAACCTCTGGTTCTTTCAGTTTATCCAGGTCCCATCTCCTTAAATTCCTACCTTTTTGCAGTTTCTTTAGTTTTAATCTACAGGTCATAACCAATAGATTGTGGTCAGAGTCCACATCTGCCCCTCGAAATGTCTTACAATTTAAAACCTGGTTCCTAAATCTCTGTCTTATCATTATATAATCTATCTGATACCTTTTAGTATCTCCAGGGTTCTTCCATGTATTCAGCCTTCTTTTATGATTCTTGAACCAAATGTTAGCTATGATTAAGTTGTGCTGTGTGCAAAATTCTACTAGGCGGCTTCCTCTTTCATTTCTTAGCCACAATCCATATTCACTTACTATTTTTCTTACTCTCCCTTTTCCTACACTCGAATTCCAGTCACCCATGACTATTAAATTTTCGTCTCCCTTCACTATCTGAATAATTTCTTTTATTTCATCATAAATTTCTTCAATTTCTTCGTGATCTGCAGAGCTAGTTGGCATATAAACTTGTACTACTGTCGTCGGTGTGGGCTTCGTATCTATCTTGGCCACAATAATGCGTTCACTATGCTGTTTGTAGTAGCTTACCCGCATTCCTATTTTCCTATTCATTATTAAACCTACTCCTGCATTACCCCTATTTGATTTTATGTTTATAACTCTGTAGTCACCTGACCAGAAGTCTTGTTCCTCCTGCCACCGAACTTCAATAATTCCCACTATATCTAACTTTAACCTATCCATTTCCCTTTTTAAATTTTCTAACCTACCTGCCTGATTAAGGCATCTGACATTCCACGCTCCGATCCGTAGAACGCCAGTTTTCTTTCTCCTGATAACGGAATCCTCCTGAGTAGTCCCCACCCAGAGACCCGAATGGGGGACTATTTTACCTCCGGAATATTTTACCCAAGAGGACACCATCATCATTTAATCATACAGTAAAGCTGCATGCCCTCAGGAAAAATTACGGCCGTAGTTTCCCCTTGCTTTCAGCCGTTTGCAGTACCAGCACAGCAATGCCGTTTTGGTTATTGTTACAAGGCCAGGTCAGTCAATCATCCAGACTGTTGCCCTTGCAACTACTGAAAAGGCTGCTGCCCCTCTTTAGGAACCACACGTTTGTCTGGCCTCTCAACAGATACCCCTCCGTTGTGGTTGTACCTACGGTACGGCTATCTGTATCGCTGAGGCACGCAGGCCTCCCCACCAACGGCAAGGTCCATGGTTCATGGGGGGGTCATTGAGTATAGATAACAATATATACAAATTTAACATGGTAAATACTCTTCAACACTGTGAAATTCCCTTTCCACCATAAAGTATTTTGAGTCTTTCTTTTTTTTTAAGTTAGTGTAAAGTATACTATCATGCAGGTGCCCACTCGGTTGGCCGTGCGGTCTAATGTGCGGCTTCCTGGGCGGGAAGGAGTGCCTGGTCCCCGACACGAATCCGTCCGGCAGATTTGTGTCGAGGTCCGGTGAACCGGCCAGTCTGTGGATGGTTTTTAGGTGGTTTTCCATCTGCCTTGGCGAATGCAGGCTGGTTCCCCTTATTCCATCTCAGTTACAAGATGTCGGCGATTGCTGCGCAAACAAGTTCTCCACATACGCATAAACCATCCTTACTCCACCACGCAAACATAGGGGTTACACTCGTCTGGCGTGAGACATACCATGGGGGATCCACCGGGGGCCAAACTGCACAATAACCCTGGGTTCGGTGTGGGGCGGCGGGGGGTGAGGTGAACTGCGGTAGTCATGATGGGGATGTGGACCACTGCAGCTGTGGCAGGAATGGAGCCTCTCCGTCGTTTCTAGGTCCCTGGTTAACATACAATACAATACAATCATGCAGGTTCTTAGGCAGACTTCCTATTAATTTGATAACTAAGTACTAACGTCCTTTTTCAATCCCTGTGTCAGTGGGGTATGCTTCATATATCATTCTTTCTGTGTGTATTGTAGGTGTGTACACTAGCAATTGTAATCCATTCTGCACTATCTTTTGCGATGTGTACACGGTGGTCCATTGATAGTGACTGGCCGAAATATCTCACGAAATAAGCATCAAATGAAAAAACTACAAAGAACTAAACTCGTCTAGCTTGAAGAGGGAAACCAGATGGTGCTGTGGTTGGCCCACTAGATGGCGCTGCCATAGGTCAAATGGCTATCAACTGTTTTTTTTTTTTAAATGTCTGCTTGTGTCTGTGTATGTGCGGATGGATATGTGTGTGTGTGTGTGTGTGTGTGTGTGTGTGTGTGTGTGTGTGTGTGAGTGTATTACCTGTCCTTCCCCCCCCCCCCGCCCCCCTAAGGTAAGTCTTTCTGCTCCCGGGATTGGAATGACTCCTTACCCTCTCCCTTAAAACCGACATCCTTTCGTCTTTCCCTCTCCTTTCCTCTTTCCTGATGAAACAACCATTGGTTGCGAAAGCTTGAATTTTGTGTGTGTGTTTGTGTGTCTATCGACCTGCCAGCACTTTTGTTGGGTAAGAAAATTTCTAGCTTTCGCAACCAACGGTTGCTTCTTCAGGAAAGAGGGAAGGAGAGGGAAAGACAAAGGATGTGGGTTTTAAGGGAAGAGGCTAAGGAGTCATTCCACTCCCGGGAGTGGAAAGACTTACCTTAGGGGGAAAAAATGATAGGTATATACTTGCACACACACACACACACACACACACACACACACACACACACACACACACACACACACACATACACACACACAGACATATTTAAAGGCAAAGAGTTTGGGCAGAGATGTCAGTCGAGGCAGAAGTGCAGAGGGAAAGATGATGTTGAATGACAGGTGAGGTCAGTCGAGGCAGAAGTGCAGAGGCAAAGATGATGTTGAATGACAGGTGAGGTATGAGTGGCGGCAACTAGAAATTATATATATATCACCCTGTGGCTAAACATGCCTTGATGCACGGCCAGCACATCTTGGCACAGTGTTACACCGTCCGAGTTATCTGGATACTTCCCACCAACACCAACCTATCCGAACTCCGGAGATGGGAACTCGCCCTTCAGTATATCCTCTCTTCTCGATACCCGCCAGGCCTCAACCTCCGCTAATTTCAAGTTGCCGCCGCTCATACCTCACCTGTCTTTCAACAACTTCTTTGCCTCTGTACTTCCGCCTCGACTGACATCTCTGCCCTTACTCTTTGCCTTTAAATATGTCTGCTTGTGTCTGTGTATGTGCGGATGGATATGTGTGTGTGTGCGAGTGTACACCTGTCCTTTTTTTCCCCTAAGGGAAGTCTTTCCGCTCCCGGGATTGGAATGACTCCTTACCCTCTCCCTTAAAACCCACATCCTTTCGTCTTTCCCTCTCCTTCCTGAAGAAGCAACCATCGGTTGCGAAAGCTAGTAATTCTGTGTGTGTGTTTGTGTGTTTTGTTCATGTGCCTGTCTGCCGGCGCTTTCCCGCTTGGTAAGTCTTGGATTCTTTGTTTTTAATATATTTTTCCCATGTGGAAGTTTCTTTCTATTTTATTTACATCATTATATATATATATTAAAAATAAAGATTCCAAGACTTACCAAGCGGGAAAGCGCCGGCAGACAGGCACATGAACAAAACACACAAACACACACACAGAATTACAAGCTTTCGCAACTGGCAGTTGCTTCGTCAGGAAGGAAGGAAGGAGAGGGAAAAATGAAAGGGTGTGGGTTTTAAGGGAGAGGGTAAGGAGTCATTCCAATCCCGGGAGCGGAAAGACTTCCCTTAGGGGAAAAAAAGGACAGGTATACACTCGCGCACACACACACACACACATATCCATCCGCACATACACAGACACAAGCAGACATATTTAAAGGCAAAGAGTTAAGGGCAGAGATGTCAGTCGAGGCGGAAGTACAGAGGCAAAGAAGTTGTTGAAAGACAGGTGAGGTATGAGCGGCGGCAACTTGAAATTAGCGGAGGTTGAGGCCTGGCGGATATCGAGAAGAGAGGATATACTGAAGGGCGAGTTCCCATCTCCGGAGTTCGGATAGGTTGGTGTTGGTGGGAAGTATCCAGATAACTCGGACGGTGTAACACTGTGCCAAGATGTGCTGGCCGTGCATCAAGGCATGTTTAGCCACAGGGTGATCCTCATTACCAACAAACACTGTCTGCCTGTGTCCATTCATGCGAATGGACAGTTTGTTGCTGGTCATTCCCACATAGAAAGCATCACAGTGCAGGCAGGTCAGTTGGTAAATCACGTGGGTGCTTTCACATGTGGCTCTCCCTTTGATTGTGTACACCTTCCGGGTTACAGGACTGGAGTAGGTGGTGGTGGGAGGGTGCATAGGACAGGTTTTACACCGGGGGCGGTTGCAAGGGTAGGAGCCAGAGGGTAGGGGAGGTGGTTTGGGGATTTCATAGGGATGAACCAAGAGGTTACGAAGGTTAGGTGGACGGCGGAAAGACACTCTTGGTGGAGTGGGGAGGATTTCATGAAGGATGGATCTCATTTCGGGGCAGGATTTTAGGAAGTCGTATCCCTGCTGGAGAGCCACATTCAAGGTCTGATCCAGTCCTGGGAAGTATTCTGTTACAAGTGGGGCACTTTTGGGGTTCTTCTGTGAGAGGTTCTGGGTTTGAGGGGATGAGGAAGTGGCTCTGGTTATCTGCTTCTGTACCAGGTTGGGAGGGTAGTTGCGGGATGCGAAAGCTGTTTTCAGGTTGTTGGTGTAATGGTCGAGGGATTCAGGACTGGAGCAGATTCGTTTGCCACGAAGGCTTAGGCTGTAGGGAAGGGACCGTTTGATATGGAATGGGTGGCAGCTGTCATAATGGAGGTACTGTTGCTTGTTGGTGGGTTTGATGTGGACGGATGTGTGCAGCTGGCCATTGGACAGATGGAGGTCAACATCTAGGAAAGTGGCATGGGATTTGGAGTAGGACCAGGTGAATCTGATGGAACCAAAGGAGTTGAGGTTGGAGAGGAAATTCTGGAGTTGTTCTTCACTGTGAGTCCAGATCATGAAGATGTCGTCAATAAATCTGTACCAAACTTTGGGTTGGAAATATCACTTTGCCACGAAGAAAAACAATCCTGATCCCACTCCTAATGATCCAACTCCCCAAGACACTATCCAAATTGAACCCTGCCTGCAACAGTTCCGTCCTCCATCACAGCGGGACCCACCTCCTCTTCCTCAAAATCACCCTCTCCAAACCTTCCAGGAATTTCTCACTTCCAGCCTTGCCTCTCAATCTTTCTTGAAAAACCTTAATCCTACTCCCAACATCACCACAGCCGAATCCCAGGCTATCCGTGATCTGAAAGCTGACCGATCCATCATCATTCTTCCGGCTGACAAGGGTTCCACGACTGTGGTACTTGATCGTCGGGAGTATGTGGCTGAGGGACTGCGTCAGCTTTCAGACAACTCTACATACAAAGTTTGCCGAAGTAATCCCATTCCTGATGTCCAGGCGGAGCTTCAAGGAATCCTCAGAACCTTAGGCCCCCTACAAAACCTTTCACCTGACTCCATCAAACTCCTCACCCCACCGTCACCTCGCACTCCTACCTTCTACCTACTTCCTAAAATTCACAAACCCAAACATCCTGGCCGCCCCATTGTAGCTGGTTACCAAGCCCCCACAGAACGCATCTCTGCCTACGTAGATCAACACCTTCAACCCATTACATGCAGTCTCCCATCCTTCATCAAAGACACCAACCACTTTCTCGAACGCCTGGAATCCGTACCCAGTCTGTTACCCCCAGAAACCATCCTGGTAACCATTGATGCCACTTCCCTATACACAAATATCCCGCACGTCCAGGGCCTCGCTGCAATGGAGCACTTCCTTTCACGCCGATCACCTGCCACCCTACCTAAAACCTCTTTCCTCGTCACCTTAGCCAGCTTCATCCTGACCCACAACTTCTTCACTTTTGAAGGCCAGACATACCAACAATCAAAGGGAACAGCCATGGGTACCAGGATGGCCCCCTCGTATGCCAACCTATTTATGGGTCGCTTAGAGGAAGCCTTCTTGGTTACCCAAGCCTGCCAACCCAAAGTTTGGTACAGATTTATTGACGACATCTTCATGATCTGGACTCACAGTGAAGAACAACTCCAGAATTTCCTCTCCAACCTCAACTCCTTTGGTTCCATCAGATTCACCTGGTCCTACTCCAAATCCCATGCCACTTTCCTAGATGTTGACCTCCATCTGTCCAATGGCCAGCTGCACACATCCGTCCACATCAAACCCACCAACAAGCAACAGTACCTCCATTATGACAGCTGCCACCCATTCCATATCAAACGGTCCCTTCCCTACAGCCTAAGCCTTCGTGGCAAACGAATCTGCTCCAGTCCTGAATCCCTCGACCATTACACCAACAACCTGAAAACAGCTTTCGCATCCCGCAACTACCCTCCCAACCTGGTACAGAAGCAGATAACCAGAGCCACTTCCTCATCCCCTCAAACCCAGAACCTCTCACAGAAGAACCTCAAAAGTGCCCCACTTGTAACAGAATACTTCCCAGGACTGGATCAGACCTTGAATGTGGCTCTCCAGCAGGGATACGACTTCCTAAAATCCTGCCCCGAAATGAGATCCATCCTTCATGAAATCCTCCCCACTCCACCAAGAGTGTCTTTCCGCCGTCCACCTAACCTTCGTAACCTCTTGGTTCATCCCTATGAAATCCCCAAACCACCTCCCCTACCCTCTGGCTCCTACCCTTGCAACCGCCCCCGGTGTAAAACCTGTCCTATGCACCCTCCCACCACCACCTACTCCAGTCCTGTAACCCGGAAGGTGTACACAATCAAAGGGAGAGCCACATGTGAAAGCACCCACGTGATTTACCAACTGACCTGCCTGCACTGTGATGCTTTCTATGTGGGAATGACCAGCAACAAACTGTCCATTCGCATGAATGGACACAGGCAGACAGTGTTTGTTGGTAATGAGGATCACCCTGTGGCTAAACATGCCTTGATGCACGGCCAGCACATCTTGGCACAGTGTTACACCGTCCGAGTTATCTGGATACTTCCCACCAACACCAACCTATCCGAACTCCGGAGATGGGAACTCGCCCTTCAGTATATCCTCTCTTCTCGATATCCGCCAGGCCTCAACCTCCGCTAATTTCAAGTTGCCGCCGCTCATACCTCACCTGTCTTTCAACAACTTCTTTGCCTCTGTACTTCCGCCTCGACTGACATCTCTGCCCTTAACTCTTTGCCTTTAAATATGTCTGCTTGTGTCTGTGTATGTGCGGATGGATATGTGTGTGTGTGTGTGTGCGCGAGTGTATACCTGTCCTTTTTTTCCCCTAAGGGAAGTCTTTCCGCTCCCGGGATTGGAATGACTCCTTACCCTCTCCCTTAAAACCCACACCCTTTCATTTTTCCCTCTCCTTCCTTCCTTCCTGACGAAGCAACTGCCAGTTGCGAAAGCTTGTAATTCTGTGTGTGTGTTTGTGTGTTTTGTTCATGTGCCTGTCTGCCGGCGCTTTCCCGCTTGGTAAGTCTTGGAATCTTTATTTTTAATATATTTTTCCCATGTGGAAGTTTCTTTCTGTTTTATATATATATATATATATATATATATATATATATATATATATATATATATATATATATATATATATATATATATATATATATATATGTGTGTGTGTGTGTGGGTGTGGGTGTGTTTGTCTACTATGCACTCCCATGTAGTGACACCAACGACACTCTCTTCACGTAAGTCACCCTTTCTCTGCCAACATTTTTTAAATGTTAAGTTATTATCGATCCACGATCCATCGAGATAAAATATTTCTCTGCGTGCTTCCCTGAAGTTCTTCATGTCAACAATGAAACGAGATTGCCAATGCACAATGTCTGGACGTTCCAACAACACATTCCTCTTGTTTTCCACCTTACGCCATATGAATCCCATAGACAACAGTACTTTTCTCACCGAGACAATACTCCACTTCCAACCTATTGTGTCGTGCAAAACTGGAAGCAGTGTTCACAGCCTCGGCACAATCTTCCGCACTGAATAAAATTCCGCTATCGTGTTGCGAATGACACGCTGGTTGAAATCATTGATCATTACTTCGATTTCTCCACTTCTTTTCCTAAGTTAAAAGAGAGAGAAAAATTTATAAGACAATGCCTTTTGCACTGCATGTATTTTTTTGAATTTGGCAATGTACTGTAATATGAATGTGTTTCGAAATAATACAGTAACCAGGGGTGTTTCCATACAAAGCAATACAGTAGCAAGGAAAAATGAAATATAAGGAAATTCGGACGAAATAGGGCGCTCCTTCAAAGTGATCCAGAACAAAATATCTGAAATGGAAACTCACCTTTTCTTGCCAGGCGTTTGTGGTGATATGCCAGGATGATTCTTGGAAAACTGTTTGAATCTTCCAATGCTACACATGCTTACCCTGTGTATGTAGCAGCTATCACTGAAGATTTGTAAATGTGGTGAAGCATTTTTTTTCTGCTCCCTTTTCCTTTCGCAGCATTCAATCACACACAATATAATTTTGCGAGCATCGCTACGTAATACTGGTTTCCTTCTAACCGTAGGCCTACCTATAGGGGTTGTTGGCGACTCCCAAGATGGACCAGCAACTGCCTCTTCACTCATTTTGATAATGATTATCACAGCTGCACAATAAAAACATGCAGAACAGTACAGCAGAAAATAATAATGAAGCAGACAACAATGGCTACCTTGTACAAAACAGTCAGCTACGTAATGTTGGGAGCAGTCGAAACTGCATGCCTACAGAAGCCTCCCGACGTTTACCGACTTCTACCGATTCAGGACTAGGGAGAAGTCTGCCATCTAAAAGTTTACACACTGTACACGATGCTTTTGAGATGGCTCCATAACTAGAAGTCACACCGGTTGAGATCCAGTGAATGAGCAGGCCATGCAACTGGATCCTTTGCGCAATCGCCCAACAAGCCAAGACATGACTGAGATGTGTCCAGACATTAATGGCAAAGTGGGCTGGACACCATTGTGAGCAGCGATGTAACTCTTCAAATTATCAACGCCGCTTCTTCTAACAGTCACCCGCAAGAAATGCCGATAGTTCTGGCCTGTTAGGTGACGTAGAAAGAAGACTGGCCCCAAAATATGATTGCCAGTTATCCTGATCCACATGCTCAGGCTGCACTGATGCTGATGATTCACTGTCACCATACCATGGGGGCTCGGTATACTATCCCACAGATAAATGTTATGAAAGTTGAAGATAGCACTTCATGTAAAGGTGGACTCATTTATGAAGAGGTTGGATGATAGAAATACTAGACTCATTGTTGCCTGGTGAAGAAACAAGTGACAAAACTGCTCATGATGTGGTCAGTCTGTTGTTAGTTGGCCATGCACATGCTGTAAGTGATAATGGTAGTAACAACTGTGATGGAGAAGATTCCACATGGTCGTCTGGCTTACCCTGTATTTGTGGGCAAACTGCCTAGTACTGACACGGCAGTCACCTTCGACAGTGTTAATCACATTTTACTGCGAGTCTCGTGTCTGAACATTTCGTGTACATTCTTCATG
This sequence comes from Schistocerca gregaria, assembly GCF_023897955.1. Classification (NCBI taxonomy): domain Eukaryota; kingdom Metazoa; phylum Arthropoda; class Insecta; order Orthoptera; family Acrididae; genus Schistocerca; species Schistocerca gregaria. Next base: position 523,821,982 of record NC_064925.1, on the reverse strand, counting down.
ATTTCCTGCTTCCTGAAACAATCCTGTCTCAGACAAACAGCAAAATACTGTTGCAAACATTGAATGCCATGGTTGTTGTCAGCAGGGGTAGGTCACCTGATACAAACTTGCTGCCCATCACCCATTGCCATTTGCCTGTCCGTAAGTAAACACCATGTTGGCAAGCTCTGAATCTGAATACAGAACCATTGTGTACAATGGTACAATGCTGTATCGCATCCACTACAACGTTAGTCAGCAAGAGAAGTGAATCGGGCACAACACTACCAATTACTATGGCAGGAGAGGGTGCTAGGGCAGGACGTATGAGGAGAAAACCATGTGTACTGTAATTGTGGCTGCATGGTACTGTACATATTTTGTAACAAAGTATGATTGATTGAATAAATGGTCTCTAGTGTGGAAACTATGCCTTTCCTGACATAAGTTCATTAGATCTTTTTTGTTCCGCATCCTCTCGTTGGTCAGTTCCTGGAGTTTGTACAAGGTGGAAAAAAATCACCCTGTATATATACACTTTGTATGGAACTCATGATTGATGTTCTCTTTAAAGAGATTTGATAATTCCAAGTGTGCTTATTTGTGTGTGTGTTACAAAACACGGGGTGCTCAAAAAGACTCTCCGCAGTGCCATACGACTATTAGCTGTGTGTGATGTATGAATGTTCACCTGCCTGGGTTACTTCTCTTGAAGTGGACTCTTCCAACATTCTACTGTTTTGTTGATCTCAGTCAGCATCAGTATTATCATTGGTGCTTATTTTTTTATTATTTATTTATCATTAGAAAACATAAATTGAAATAGACAATTACATACATAAAAGATGACCATATTTGACAGTTTACATGTTTAGCTTTACTATATACATTCAAATTCCTTAATACTATACGCACACTTATCAACTAACAATTTTTGAATGTGCTTATGGAAGGTATCACATGGTAAGTCTCTCACTGGGGTGGTAGCTTGTTGTATAATTTTATCTCTATTTGTTTAAAGCTACCTTGGACCTTACACAGTCTTGTAAAAGCTACATCTACGTTATTTCTGTACCTAGTTTCACACGAATATATGTCTGTTCTGCAAGATAGTGTGTGTATTTGATTTTTTGTAGAGAGAAGACATGTTTTAACGTACCTAAAGGGAAGTTACAGTCAAGATTCTGAGGTCTTTAAAACGCTTTCTTCAATAATCTTGATTTGTAATGCCTGTAATTGCTCTTATGGCTTTCTTCTTCCACATGAACACTGTCTGAGAACCATGAGAGTTGCCCCATAGTTTCATTGCATACTGGAGGTGACACTGAAAGAAGGCAAAGTAAGAAGTTTAAAGTTGTTGTTTGCTAACTAGTGTTTTTAATTTCTTTAACAAGAAGACTACTCTCGATAGTATGGTACATAACTGTTCGGTATGGCAGTTCCAAGTCAATTTAGGATCCAGGTGGATTCCAAGAAGCCTTACTGAGTCAGATCCATTCACTTTTTCGTTAAGCTTGTGCAGGTAGAAAAACATCGTCTCAGTTTTGCTATTGTTTAGGATTAGCATGTTACTGTGGAGCCGTATGGCAGCCTTTTCAAGACTAGCTTTTATTTTTTGCTTCACCCCCTCCAATTTGTGGCCCACAGTGATCTGGGTAGTGTCGTCAGCATATATTATTGACTTGTCAGGCAAGAAAGTAGGCAAGTCATTCATGTGTATCAAGAAAAGGAACGGCCCAAGCATTGAGCCTTGTGGCACACCTCTAACTACTGGCAGGGCATTTGATTGACAGTTATTTACCATGACCACTTGATCTCTGTTAGTTAAATATGATCCAGTTAGTGTCAGTTCATTATTCTTGATACCACAGCTCTCCAGCTTCTTTATGAGTATTTTGTGTGTGACAGTATCAAATGCTTTGCTCGGATCTAGTAGTAAAGCACACGTGTAGAAATTGTAACTTACGAATATATTACGCCAAATTTCTACGCACAGAAGAGGACATTATAAATGCTCTAAATGAGATTTTAGATAATGAATCTGAGGGTGAACCGCTGGAGTCTTCATATGAGGAAGAATTTCCATCGCCAATAGTTCCGGATTCTTCATCAGAAGACGATGTTACTCCTGAGAAGATTCTACTGAATGCTGATGAGAAAGGTATGCTTGTTTATGTGTTTGTATTATAATAATTTTTGTTTATGTATATGTTGCGCAGACACTAATTTCAATTGCAACACTTATGTTTATACTTTGTTTTGTGTTGAGTTTTTACAAGTTATGTATTAAATTTATGAAGGTGTTTTTTTGTTCTAATATTACACAATATATTCAATATTAAATCGTGTTCTAATACGCATAGCTACTATTACAGGAACAGCTCCCACAAAGACTAAGTCAACTCGAAGAAGTGGGCGTCCTCAAGGTCGACGTGGACAACTAAATGCCCAGGGTTCTGGACTACTGCAGTTTCCTTCAGGTAGCGATATTGTAGCACCCGGTGGAACAACCTGGATTGTTGGAGTAATAGGTGACTGTTCAGCTGGAAGATACAGACAACAGAATGTTTTCAAAGATAGGACAGGGCCATCTCCGCATGCAAAACGAAACGTGAATGAGACCTGTATCAGTGCATGACATCTAATGATAATGGACAAAATTTTGAAACATTTTGTAAAATATACAGAAACTGAAGCACGTCGTGTACTGAGCTCAGATGAGTGGACTATAAAAATTGAAGAAATGGAAGCTTTTCTAGCTACATTGTACGTCTGTGGTGCTATTAGAGCTAAGAGCTTAGAACTAGACACATTGTGGTCAGTGAAGTGGGGAGATAATTTTGTGAAATCAACAATGGCTCATGACAGATTCAGAGAGATAATGCGTTATCTCAGATTTGACATTAGATCCACAAGATCAGAGCGACTAAGAGAAGACAAGTTTGCTTTGGTATCAGAAATCTGGAATGACTTCATTGCGAATCCACAGTCTAGCTACATACCGGGTCCATATATAACAATCGACGAACAGCTTTTTCCTTCAAAGTGCCGTTGCAGATTCACGCAGTTCATGGCCTCAAAACCGCACAAATACGGGCAAAAGTAGTGGATGGCGGTAGATAAAGACTCAAAATATATTGTGAACGCCATCCCTTATCTAGGAAAGGATGACACTAGGCGGAATGATGAGCGTCTTGGTGGCTTTGCTGTAAAAAAAATTAATGCAACTTTAACTCAACAAAGGAATAAATGTCACATGTGACAATTTTTTCACCTCCTTAGCGCTCTCTGAGACACTGAAAGCTAATTCTACGAGTCTTGTGGGCACAATAAATCGATCTCGCAGGGAAATACCAGTCTGTTTCAAGAAGCCAGGAGAACAGTTATACAGCACAGTATTGTTGAAAAAAGATGATATCACACTGACAGTTTACCAGGGTAAGAGCAACAAGAATATCCTGATTCTGAGCACTATGAGGATGGTATAAAAAAAGCCTGAAACAGTTACGTTTTATAACTGCTCTAAATATGGAGTGGACGTGGTCGACCAAATGGCTCACAAATACTCTGTCAAAGCACCATCGAGACGTTGGCCTGTTCATACAATTACAACTTGCTGGATTTGGCTGGGATGAATGCGTGGGTATTGTTCAATTCTCTAAATGATAAAAAATTGAAACGCAGGGATTTCATCCTGCAGCTGGGGGAGGAGCTTGCTGAGAAGTACGCAGCTACTAGAAAGACTAGCCTCCCTGTAAGACCTGAAGATGTTCGTGACAGACAAAAAAAGCGAGCACGTTGCCTTGTAAAGTCTAACTGTGAAGGAAACAAATCATTTGTAAAGTGTCACATCTGCAAGAAAACTGCGTGCAACAAATGTACATCAAAAGCTTATTATTTGTGTTCGTTATGTAACAGCAGCCAGTAAAAACACTCAGCAAATACATGTAAGTTTTAAAATATAAAATTATAATTTATGTAAACCTTGTTTATTTTTGTTAATTTCATTCTAAATTTCCTAGTGCTTCTAACAATAGATTCATTGGCAGTAACAATACCCCATTGACATAGGGGAAATAAAGGAAAAGATCGCAGGTCAGTAGTGACCCAGCCGTGGTCCTAGGTATGTCCAAATATCAGCGGTTCTAGTGTTAAGTAGCAAGTGTTATTTTGTTACTCTTCAGTCTAAGAAATCTTACGCGGATTAAATGGTTTGGGAAACTTCATTAGGACAGTCCCCGATAAAGAGGTCCGCCGGTGGCCGTTGCAGTTTGATGACCCCTCCTTAGGAGAAAATGCTTAAGGCAGCACAAGCATTTGAAGTTTCCTATGCTGCAGGCCATCAATTAAGTTGACTGATGTGATCACTGTCTACTTAAATGACAATAGGGACTCATGTTCCAGCATGCCTTCCGACATGGAAGATGTGGTGTACAACATGCCTGGCCACAGTGTTCCACACACAATTGGCCATGACTGAAAAACTTCCTGGCCTACTAGTTTTGTTCAGCATGACTCGCCAGCCTGCCTTCAGCATTGGGCTTCTTGCTGTCACCGTCAAAGGAAAGATCATACAGCAACTCTTGGTCAGCCCCGGCTGTGACTTTAATCCCTGAAGGTATGGACATAAATGTTGTTATCCGTGCATGTGTCGATTTTGCAACTGTTTCTCATAGCCTGTTGATCATTGTGCATATCAATGGCACGCTCCTTTGATTGCAAGGAGATACAAGTGCAGTGGCTTTGCTTCCGAATCATAACACTCGACTGCACTTTGGCACCCCTCCACTGTCTCCTGTTTCACGTTGTCTTGTCAGTTATAACTAGCCACAAATTCCTATTCTGGGACAGTTTGTGCAGAGATGACATTAAATGCGGTGGTGCACTCGATGACATTCCTTATGTTGGACAGTGCCTTTACAGGAAATTTGTTTGGCTTGGACGTTTTCACAGCATTCAGATACTTGGTCACTGATTCAGTACATTTACTGTCAGACTTCACAGGCTATCAAGAAGTGGATGACCTGTGCAAGGAATTTTCCATCCTTTTCTTCATCTGGGGTAGATGAGGCACAGATTATGTAGTGCGTATCACCCTCTAACACACTACACGACCTCATTCCTTTCTTGCTTGTCCAGTTCCCTGAACTAGACAGGTTGACAGCATTGTGTGTCATGGGACCTATGTCATCCAGTCAGTGGGCTATGCCATTACTGATTACAAGTGACCAACAGGCAAGCTCCATCTTTGAGGTGATTTCCAAGTGATAGTCAGTTCACGGTCTACAGTCAATATGTACTGTATCCCCACCCAGGAGATCTCATGACAAAACTGTTGGGGGACAATACCATATTTATACTGAAGCAAATTTACGGCTGCCACTTGATGAAGATTCATGTAAGCTTCTTGTTGTCAATACATCATAAGGCCTCTCTCAATACAACTGGCTGGTTTTTGAAGTCACTAGCACTCCAGCTCTTTTTCCAGCGTTATTTGGAATAAATCACACAACAAATCTGTTGTATCAGCTACCTTGATGACATTGTCACCACAGGTCACACCAGTGAGGACTATCTTTAAAGCCTTCGACTTCTGTTTCAGACCTTGTAGAATGCTGGTCTCAAATGCAATTTGGAGAAGTTCTATTTCTTCCAGCCCTCTTGGGTCATGTCATTTCCCACTGGGGATACAGCTGACAAGCAATCATACTGCAGTTATTGACGCCCTTCCATATCCTATGAATGAGAAGGAGCTCCAGTGTTTTTAGGCAATGTCGTGTATTGCCACACGTTCTTGCTGCAGGCAGCAAGGTTAGATATCCTCTCGGTCCATTCTGGTGAACAAGCATTCCAGAAATTGAAAGGCGGTCCGCATTATATTAATGAATAGAGTAAGTTTGAGCTGTATTTGTCAGGGATAATGATGTAGAACAGAAATGAAATGATAAAAAAGTAGCAAAGTGACACTTGCATTCAATTTCACTCACTCATTTCAGAATTCAATAACGTCGAAGTTTCACCTTCTCTGTTGCAATTTAAGTAAAAATCTATTAAACAATGAAGTTTCACTGTTAACTCCTGACTAAACCAGTCAGTGTTAATTGCAGAGTAGTTAAGTAGATGTAACAAACTAAATGTTTTTGAGAGTGGAATTTTATGTGGTCGTTCAATGAAACAGTTCTAAATTAGTGCAGAGGACACTGGAGCTGTCTGCTTTTTAATCCCAAGCCATAGAAAAATCCTGCTGGTATTCGTTCTCTTGAAGGGACATCTACAGATGTTATTCATCGTCAATGATAAAATTCTGTTGTCAGTGGCTAAATTAACTAAAATTTTGTATGTCATATGGCTTGGATAGTATGCCACGACGAATATAGGTATTCATCAATGCAAGAGGACATGCTACTGGGTATTCGAGATACTGGTGTGTATAGCAATCTGGACCTCCACCTCTGAAAGTCTCGCTTTATGGTGGTACAACATGCAATGTGTGGTTTTTCATGAGCAAGAAAAAGGTCGGAAATGATGTTTATGTTGGTTTATGTTGATCTCTATTCCAATTTTCTGTACAGGTTCCGGAACTCACGGAACCGAGGTGATGCTAAACTTTTTTTGATGTGTGTATATAACACCTTTTTTTAGTACTTTCAGTGTTCGAAAGACCGCCTATCTGTCTTCATCCGTGTGTGGAGTGCCCCTAAGCTTGGATTGTTGTAAGTTTTGTCGTGGGGTCATTTGGGATGTCGGGTCGGTAATTCTTTGGATATTTTATCGGATTTAATGGTGGTTTCCGCTCTTCAAATTGGGGACCTTTATCCTTTTATGTAGGTCCTCCTCCGTGAGAGGCTTTCTGGCAGACCTAGTATTGAAGAGGATACCCTCTTGCATGCCATGTACTAAGGATGAACCATTTTAACATACAGGGTGTTCCCAAACAGACCATCCGATTTTTTCATAACTGTTACGTTATTTGAGATATATGCTGCGAACAACATACTGTTGTAAAGAACAAACTCTCGAGTTTTACATGGTACAAAAAATTGAAAAACAGAGAAGTAGAGAGGCGCAGAGATGATAAATCCCTTCCCTCAAAAATATTTCCCCACTTCATACCTCCTGTGTTACCACAGATGGCGTGTCACTGATCTCATTTGTACTAAGATAACAGTACAAGCGAGGTGCCTATTTGCTTCCATTACCCTGAGTGGAATGCATAAATTCTAATACATGTGTTCACCAACCTGCAGTCTTCAATAGTTGTTGTACCCTGTGCAGAAAACAGCACGTAGGTCGTGAATGGGTGAGGCTGTTAGAAACTCTTAGCGAGGAACTGTTATTAGAAATAATTAAATTTCCAATCAGTTTGTTTATACGGGATGCCACTCCCTTTTTATTAGCAGAGCACTGGAAAAGGTACAATTACATTCCAATTTATTGTCACAAGTGATTTCTATTTTTCAATAAGTTAATGAACTGCATATTTCCGTAATTAGTATCACACTGTTGTCAGCTATATGTCTAAATAACCATACATTGCTAATAAAGTCTTAACTAAAACCGACCGCTGCAGACTACACGTCTGTCTTCCGACACAAGGGAACCAGCTCTGATTCACACACTAGACATTGCTAACTACAGGTCTTAACTGATACCACTGCAGACAACATGTCTGTCCTCCGAGACCTCCGAACGAGCTCTGATCTTACAGCTGAACCACTTCGCCTGCCATCCAAGTTAGGCGCGATCCGAAGATCACCAAAGTGCTTTGTCCGCCTTTTCGTTTTGCAGTTGTTAATTATTTTGCTGGTTATCAATACTCGTGAAATAATGGAATGATAGCACGCTATTGAGAGATGCTTTAATTTGAAATTCAAGTAAATACGCTGTTTTATTTTGCAAATATTAATAATAGAAGGATACCATTTTGGTGCGCAACTTCCGAAGACAGCAGCAAATAAGGGAGAACCACAATTTAGGCTGTCTTTCTCACGATACCCGTACCGAACAAACCATCTGTCATTGGTACCTCACACCACGTTAGGTCATCTTGCCACAGCTGCCTTCTCAACTGCTATAAAAAGAACTTCTTGTAGCCGAATACGATGGCTGCAAAGCCAAAAATATTACAATGGTTCCCGCTAGCTAACAGCAGTATGTGCCCACTTCAGTTCTAGTTATAATGGTATCAGAACAACAGAAAGCGTTTTGAGTCAGGCAGTAGTAGCCGACCGAGACAGACACAGCAACAGGGAAGTAACCGCTTTGGTGACATTTACGAGTTCCTAACCAGGAGCGAATTTTAGTATATCATCTGTGTGCTTTAACAGTTTAGTTTCTTGAGTTTCAGCCTGTAAATTTAATATCTAATAGTCACTGTTCTCGCGTTTTCGTTTGCGTCGGTAAGTAAAGCGATTTTGTGACATATGACAAGTACCTAATCAGGGGCGAATTATTTAGTTTCACCTGAGTGCTTCGGTAGTTAGGTTTTTGAATATCTGCATATTATTAGACGCAGTTCCTGCCTTTTCGTCAGGGTCTACAGTAGAGTTGCGCAGTACGTGCCGATAGTCCGTTTACCTGCGTAGTTTAGTTTTCCACGGCCTTTAGTACGGACAGGGACTGTGATTGTTGTGAGCGGCTGCGAGCCGAGTTGGTGACACTTCGCTCTCAGCTTCAGGTTGTGATAGCTTTGGTCACACAGCTTGAGGCTTGGGCACCATTGTCGTGGACCGGCTGCGAGGATCCAACGGACGTCCAGCACGTCCGAGTCCTCCTTTCGGCTCTCACTGGTGGCCAGCCCAGTTACTGCTCGCACTGAGGCTGACCCCTCACCGGTGGTCGAATCGGAGGTAGCCCCTGGGCGAAGCAGGCGGCGAGACACTTCCCAGGCGGCCTCCCCAGTTTGTCTGGCAAACAGGTTCCAGGTGCTGTCTGTGGCTGACATCGTCGCTGAGCCAGATGCTGTCGCCTGTCCTGTTTCAGACGAAACCTCTCAGCCTGCAAGATCCAGGCAATCACAGAGTGTGGGAGCTCCAACGTTAGGCGCGTTATGGGGCCCCTTAGGGACTTGCCTGACAAGAAGGGTAAGAAAACCAATGTGCAATCCGTGTGCATACTGGGTGGAGTCATTCCAGATGCGGAAAGGGTCCTCCCGGATGCCATGAAGAGCACATGGTGCAGCCAACTGCAGGTGGTTGCTCACGTCGGTACCAATGATGTGTGTCACTTTGGATCAGAAGAGATTCTTTCTGGTTTCGAGCGGCTAACAGAAGTGGTAAAGGCTGCCAGTCTTGCTTGCAAGATGAAAGCAGAGCTGACCATTTGTAGCATAGTCGACAGGACCGTTTGCGGACCTCTGGTACAGAGCCGAGTGGAGGGTCGGTCTGAATCAGAGGCTCAGACGATTCTGCGACTGTGTGGGCTGCAGATTCCTCGACTTGCGCCAAAGGGTGGCTGGGTTTCGGGTTCTGCTGAATAATTAAATAAGTTAGGTGTCCACTATACGCAGGAGGCGGCTACACGGGTAGCAGGGGCTATGTGGCGTGGACTGGGCGGTTTTTTAGGTTAGAGGGCCTCAGGAAAACACAAGAAGGGCTTCAGTCACAAAGGGTGCAGGCTGAACACAGGAAGAACGTACATACAGGAACCACTGGTATAACAGTTGAAAACTGTCGTAGCTGTGTTGGGAAGGTACCAGAGCTCCAAGCGCTAATTGAAAGCACTGATGCTCATATCGTTATGGGCACGGATATAAGGTCAGCCGAAATTTTTGCGAACAACCTAACGGTGTTCCGAAAGGGTAGGGTAAACATGGTTGGTGGTGGCGTGTTTGTTGCTGTCAGAAGTATTTGAACCTGTCGCGAAATTGGCAACCGGAATAAAATAATAATTGGATCCTTTTACCGACCTCCCTATTCAGATTATACAGTTGCTGAAAGGTTCAAAGAAAACTTGAGTTTGATTTAAAACTCGTACCTGACTCACACGATAATAGTTGGTAGTGACTTTAATTTACCCTCGATATGTTGGAGAAAATACATGTTCAATTCCGGAGGTACGCATAAAATATCATCCGAAATTGTGCTAAACGCATTCTCTGAAAATTATTTAGAGCAGTTAGTTCATGAGCCCACGCGAATAGTAAACGGTTGTGAAAACACACTTGATCTCTTAGCAACAAATAATCATGAGTTAATAACGAGCATCAAAACCGATTCAGGGATTAGTGAACACAGGGTTGTCGTAGCGAGATTGAATTTTGTAATCCCCAAATCCTCGAAAAATAAGCGAAAAATATACCTATTCAAAAAAGCAGATAAAAATTCACTTGACAGCTCCCTGAGAGACAATCTCCACTCATTCCAAATTAATAATATAAGTGTAGACCGATGTGGCTTAAATTCAAAGAAATAGTATCAGCAGCGATTGAGAGATTTATACCAAATAAATTAACAAACGACGGAGCTGATCCTCCTTGGCGCACAAAACGGGTTAGAACACTGTTGCAGAAACAACGAAACAAACGTGCCAAATTTAAATAGACGCAAAATCCCCAAGATTGGCGGTTTTTTTTCTTCAGAAGCCCGATATTTAGCGAGGACTTCAATGCGAGATGCTTATAACAGTTTCCACAACGAAACTTTGTCTCTAAACCTGGCAGAAAATCCAAAGAGATTCTGGTCGTATGTGAAGTATGTTAGCGGCAAGACACAATCAATGCATTCTCTGTGCGATAGAAATGGAGATACTATCGAACACAGTGCTGCCAAAGCAGAATTACTAAACACAGCCTTCCGAAACGCTTTCACAAAAGAAGGCGAAGAAAATATTCCAGAATTCGAATCGAGAACAGCTGCCAACATGAGTAACGTAGATGTAAATATCCTCGGAGTAGTGAAGCAACTTAGATCACTTAATAAAAGAAAGTCTTCTGGTCCAGACTGTATACCAATTAGGTTCCTTTCGGCGTATGCTGATGCATTAGTTCCATATTTAACGATCATATACAACCCCTCGCACGACGAATGATCCGTACCCAAAGACTGGAAAGTTGCACAAGCCACACCAGTATTCCAGAAAGGTAGTAGGATTAATCCACTAAATTACAGGCCCATATCGTTAACGTCGATATGCAGCAGCATTTTGGAACATATATTGTGCTCGAACATTATGAGTTACCTCGAAGAAACCGGTCTATTGACACACAGTTAACATGGGTTTAGAAAACATCGTTCCTGTGAAACAGAACTAGCTCTTTATTCACATGAAGTGTTGAGTACTATTGAAAAGGGATTTCAAATCGATTCCGTATTTCTGCATTTTCGGAAGGCTTTTGACACGGTACCGCACAAGCGGCTCGTAGTGAAATTCCGTGCTTATGGAATATCGTCTCAGTTATGTGACTGGATTTGTGACTTCCTGTCAGAGAGGTCGCATTTCGTTGTAATTGACGGAAAGTCATCGAGTAAAACAGAAGTGATTTCTGGCGTTCCCCAAGGTAGTGTCTTAGGTCCTTTGCTGTTCCTTATCTATACAAACGATTTGGGAGACAATCTGAGCAGCCGTCTTCTGTTGTTTGGAGATGACGCTGTCGTTAACGACTAATAAAGTCATCAGAAGATCAAAACAAACAGGAAAACGATTCAGAAAAGATATCCGAATGGTGCGGAAAGCGGCAGTTGACTCTAAATAACGAAAAGTGTGAGAACATTCACATGAGTGCTAAAAGGAACTCGTTAAACTTCGGTTACATGATAAATCAGTCTAACCTGAAAGCCGTAAATTCAACTAAATACCTAAGTATTACAATTACGAACAATTTAAATTGGAAGGAACACATAGAAAATATTGTGGGGAAGGCTAACCAAAGACTGCGTTTTATTGGCAGGACACTTAGAAAATGTAACAAACCCATTAAGGAGATTGCTTATACTACGCTTGTCCGTCCTCTCTTAGAATACTGCTGCGTGGTGTGGGATCCATACCAGATAGGACTGACGGAGTAAATCGAATAAGTTCAAAGAAAGGCAGTACGTTTTGTATTATCGCGAAATATGGAAGAGAGTGTCACAGAAATGATACAGGATTTGGGCTGGAAATCATTAAAAGAAAGACGTTTTTCGTTGCGACAGAATCTTCTCACAAAATTCCAATCACCAACTTTCTCCTCCGAATGCGAAAATATTTTGTTGACACCGACCTACATAGGGAGGAACGATCACCACGATAAAATAAGGGAAATCAGAGCTCGTACGGAAAGATATGGGTGTTCGTTCTATCTGCGCGCTATACGAGATTGGAATAATAGAGAATTGTGAAGGTGGTTCGATGAACCCTCTACCAGGCATTGAAATGTGATTTGCAAAGTATCAATGTAGATGTTGAGTAGATGAGTTCTACGTTTTGCTCAGTGCGGGTCAGTAGGAACTGTTCAGCGTGACTTCCGTACTAGGTATGGTGATGGTCCTACTACAGCACAGAGCGTTAGACGATGGCATGAACAATTCCCAGAAACTGGTTGTTCATGTAAAGGCAAATCGCCACGCCGTCCCCGAGTACCGGATACAGACGTCGAACGCATCCGCCCAGTTTCACAAGGGGTCCACAGCAATTCGTTTGCCGTGCAGCATGACAGCTCAACGTGTCTTCGATGTCCGTCTGGCGTGTATTGCGTAGACGTTTATACGTGAAAACGTACAAAATTCAGCTGCTGCAAGTTCTTCGTGATGATGACAAAAAACAACGTGTGGCTTTCTGTAACTTCGTTCTGGGCAAGATGGAGGATGACAGTTTTGTCCCACACTTAGTGTTTAGTGACGAGGCAACATTCCATTTAAATGGAAAGGTGAACTTTCATGGTGTGAAAATATGGAGTACAGAGCAACCTCGTGTAGTTGTACAACATAAGAGGGACTATCCAAAATTTAATGTCTTTCTTGCAGTTTCACGGGAAAAGGTTTATGGTTCATTTTTCTATGCCGACAACACTGTTACAGGAAGCCACAGTTGGAGACTGATTCGAACAACTTCATATACCAACACGAGGGGGCACTGCTACACTGGCATCTGGAAGCGCGAGAATTTTTAAATCAAAGGATTACTGAACGATGGATCGGTCGCACTGGACCAAATGATTCAGCCTTACATTACTGACCTCCAACATCACCGGACCTAACTGTATGTGATTATTCCTTCTGGGGTCCATAAAAGACTCTTTTTATGTGCTTCCGTTGTAAACAACAGTGAATGAACTCAGACATCGCGTAACAGCAGCTGTGGAAGCTGTAACTCAAGACGTGGTCGCTGCAAATTGGCAACAATTTGAATACCGCATTGACATATGCTGTGCATCTCAAGTGGGGCTTATTGAACACGTATGAAAACGTATGAAAAAAAACTTTTTGAGTTTCCAGTTCATAAAAAAACAAAATTCATTATATAAGTTTAGTAGTTTCAGAAATATAGACGTGCCAAACCGAGTGGTTCTTTTTGATACACCCTGTATTTCAACCTATTTTAACCTTACTTATGCATCCTCTGCAGACTCACGTTTTAGTGCACGTATAGGGTATTTTTTCTAAGACTTTCTGTTGGTTCTGTTTAGATTCGACAATCTTAACCGTGTAGGTAGGTATTACTCTTCATGTAACTTTTCGCAGATCCACTCGAAGATGGTGCATGTCTTGAAACCGGGTAATGCTTTCCATTTTAATAATTAATAAATTTTACAACTGTGACTATCATTGACCAGCAGATATCATCGTACTGGCGACTTCAAAATAAAACCCAAGATCTTTCTGTGTTTTATCTAGAGACTAATGCTATCCAGGACTGCATCATTACTGTAGCTTCATGGCCTGCCTTCAACCAGTCTCTTATACAGAAGATAAGAACCTACAGGGTCAGTAAACATTCGCTCGCCACGTCTTCCTTGTCTGGCGTCGTGTGCGAGCCGCAGTCTTGTTGTATGTCTGATACCACTCGGCAGCAAAACGGTTGATTTTGCGGTTATTCGTCGTACTTTGTTGTCCTTATGAACACACGCCGTTCAACCAGACGTCACTCTAGACTACCTTGGGCCCGACCTAATGAATGCACACACAGAATGTTAGTTGAAATAGATCCTGTTTGTCACAAGAAACCAATCGACCTTTGCTGAGTGTCACTTGTAACACGTGATGAGCAGTATTTGTTTTGGCTGACTCGCAACTACATATTTCAAAAACAAATTTGCCATGTCTCCCGTAACAATAGGAAAAAAAGCAACTGCCGTTTCTTAGGAGAGATATCTGATATATGAGCTGCTCGGTACAGTCCGGCCAGTGTGGCCGAGCGGTTCTAGGCGCTTCAGTCTGGAACTTCGCGATCGCTACGGTCGCAGGGTCGAATCCTGCATCGGGTATGGATGTGTGTCATGTCCTTAGGTTAGTTAGGTTTAAGTAGTTCTAAGTTCTAGGGGACTGATGACCTCAGATGTTAAGTCATAGTGCTCAGAGCCATTTTTTTTGTTCGGTACACATGAGTTGAATGACAAGTAGTGGCAACACTGTTGCAATTCATACCAAGCTCTACTACCAGCCATTCACCGTATTAAACTGAAGAGCCAAAGAAATTGGTACACCTGCCCAGTATCGTGTTGGGCACCCGCGAGCACGCAGAAGTTCCGCAACAGGGCGTGGCGTGGACTCTACTAATGTCTGAAGTAGTGCTGGAGGGAACTGACACCGTGAATTCTGCAGGGCTGTCCTTAAATCCATAGGAGTACGATGGGGTGGAGATCTCTTGTGAACAGCACGTTGCAAGGCAGCTCAGAGATGCTCAATAATGTTCATGTCTTGGGAGTTTGGTGGGCATCGGAGGTGTTTAAACTCCGAAGAGTGTTCCTGGAGCCACATTGTAGCAGCTCTGGACGTGTGGCGTGTTGCATTGTCCTGCTGGAATTGCCCAAGTCCACCAGAATGCACAATGGACAGGAATGGATGCAGGTGATCAAACAAGATGCTTACGTACTTGTCACCTGTCAGAATCGTATTAAGACGAACCAGGGGTCCCATATCACACCAATTGCATACGCCTCACATCACTACAGAGCCTCCACCAGCTTGAACAATCCCCTTCTGACGTGTAAGGGCCGTGGATTCATAAGGTTGTCTCCATACCTGTACACTTCCATCCGCTCGATACGATTTGAAACGAGACTCGTCCAACCAGGCAACATGTTTCCAGTCAAATACAACAGACCAATGTAGGGGTTGACGGGTCCAGGCGAAGCGTAAAGCTTTTTGTAGTGCAGTCATCAAGGGTACACGACTGTGCCTTCGGCTCCAAAAGACGATATCGATGATGTTTTGTTGAATAGTCCGCAAGCTGACACCCGTTGGTGGCCCAGCATTGAAATCGGCAGCTATTTGCGGAAGGGTTGCACTTCTGTCGCGTTGAACGATGCTCTTCAGTCGTCGTTGGTCCCGTTCTTGTATGATCTTTTTCAGGCCGCAGCGGAGATTTGATGTTTTACCGGATCCCTGATATTCACGGTACACTCGTGAAGTGGTCGTACGGGGAAATCTTCACTTCATGGCTACCTCGGAGATGCTGTGTTCCATCTCCCGTGCGCCGACTACAACACCACGTTCAAACTCATTTAAATCTTGATAACCTGCCATTGTAGCAACAGTAACCGATCTAACAACTGCGCCAGACACTTGTCTTGTACAGGAGTTGCCGACCGCAGCGCCATATTCTGTCTTTTTACATCTCTCTGTATTTGAATATGCATGCTTTCGCGCTCCAATACTTTTTCTGTACATTGAATTACTATGGTTAATTGTATGTTGTGAACAAATAAGATTAACTATTATAATACTGGAACTGGCTTCTTATTAAATGAACAGTTTTGTTACTGCAACTCAATAGAATGCACAACATATCCGTCTCAGCTACAACTATCGTAAAAATGTTCAGATATTATTTCTGTCATCAAAAATAATGAAGTTACCGTACGCAATGCTTAAAGAACCTCAAACCTACAGTGGATTTTTCGTCAACATTAATTATTAATTAGTGCCACGGCTAACAATAGAGCAGGAGACTATCATTATTAAGCAGAAAATGATTTTTCTGTAACTTTTATCAGTTCATAATTTATTCATAAAAATGCAGTAAATGAAGCAGGCGAAAAGGAATACAAATGTCTCAAAAATGAGATCGACAGGAAGTGCAAAATGGCTAAGCGGGGATGGCTACAGGACAAATGTAAGGATGTAGAGGCTTATCTCAATAGGGGTAAGATAGATACTGCCTACAGGAACATTAAAGAGACCTTTGCAGAAAGGAGAACCACTTGTATGAATATCAAGAGCTCAGATGGAAACCCAGTTCTAAGCAAAGAAGGGAAAGCAGAAAGGTGGAAGGAGTATATAGAGGGTCTATACAAGGGCGATGTCGTTGAGGACAATATTATGGTAATGGAAGAGGATGTAGATGAAGATGAAATGGGAGATATGATACTGCGTGAAGAGTTTGACACAGCACTGAAAGACCTGAGTCGAAACAAGGCCCCGGGAGTAGACAACATACCATTAGAACTACTGACAGCTTTGGGAGAGTCAGTCCTGACAAAATTCTACCATCTGGTGAGCAAGATGTATGAGACAAGCGAAACACCCTCAGACTTCAAGAAGAATATAATAATTCCAATACCAAAGAAAGCAGGTGTTGATAGATGTGAAAAATTACCGAACTAACAGTTTAATAAGTCACAACTGCAAAATACTAAAGTGAATACTAACGCGAATTCTTTACAGACGAATGGAAAAACTAGTAGAAGCCGATCTCGGGGAAGATCAGTTTGGATTCCGTAGAAATATAGGAACACGTGAGGGAATACTGACCCTACGACTTATCTTAGAAGCTAGATTAAGGAAAGGCAAACCTACTTTTCTAGCATTTGTAGACCTAGAGAAAGCTTTTGACAATGTTTACTGGAATGCTCTCTTTCAAATTCTAAAGGTGGCAGGGGTAAAATACAGGGAGCGAAAAGCTATTTACAATTTGTACAGAAACCAGATGGCAGTTATAAGAGTCGAGGGACATCAAAGGGAAGCAGTGATTAGGAAGGGAGTGAGACAGAGTTGTAGCCTCTCCCCGATATTATTCAATCTGTATATTGAGAAAGCAGTGAAGGAAACAAAAGAAAAATTCAGAGTAGGTATTAAAATCCATGGAGAAGAAATAAAAACTTTGAGGTTTGCCGATGACATTGTAATTCTGTCAGAGACAGCAGAGGACCTGGAAAAGCAGCTGAACGGAATGGACGGTGTCTTGAAATAAAGATATAATATGAACATCAACAAAAGCAAAACGAGGATAATGGAATGTATTCGAATTAAGTCGGGTGATGCTGAGGGAATTAGATTATGAAATGAGACACTTAAAGTAGTAAAGGAGTTTTGCTATTAGGGGAGCAAAATAACTGATGATGGTCGAAGTAGAGAGGATATAAAATGTAGACTGGCAATGGAAAGGAAAGCATTTCTGAAGAAAAGAAATTTGTTAACATCGAGTATAGATTTAAGTGTCATATAGGCGTTTCTGAAAGTATTTGTATGGAGGTGAAACATGGACGATAAATAGTTTGTATAAGAAGAGAATAGAAGCTTTCTAAATGTGGTGCTACAGAAGTATGCTGAAGATTAGGTGGGTAGATCGCATAACTAATGAGTAAGTATTGAATAGGAGTGGGGAGACGTTTGTGGCACAACTTGACTAGAAGAAGGGATCGGTTGGTAGGACATGTTCTGAGGGATCAAGGGATTACCAATTTAGTATTGGAGGGCAGCGTGGAGGGTAAAAATAGTTGAGGGAGACCAAGAGATGAATACACTAAGCAGATTCAGAATGATGTAGGCTGCAGTAGGTACTGGGAGATGAAGAAGCTTGCACAGGATAGAGTAGCATGGAGAGCTGCATCAAACCAGTCTCAGGACTGAAGACCACAACAACAACAATTGTTTCACAGCAAGTTTTTTTTTTGAAACATGAAATTATTTTATCATTGACACTCTTAAAATTTACAATATTAGCAGCCAGCGTCCGCCTGTGAAACACAACGTAAAATCTGCTGCTTTGTACTCCGATCTAGAACTGCTGTAAGAAACAATTTTAAATTCACTTTTTAGCTGACAGCTTATTGCGGTATGATTGCCCTTTTTATCAGTTTTGAATCTGCGGCAGTGACGGCTTGTTCCGCCGTGTCGCAGCTCTGCACCACGAACTCTACTTAAAAAGATGAAAATGACTTAAATAAATGGGTAAAATACCAGGCAAGCTTTCTAATAATTCCATACGAATTCTCATTAAATAACTATATTTAAAACTCGAATAATAACAAGTTCACACACCTTTCTTTATAATCAGCGCCTAATGGCGTCCAGCTTGAGAAATGAAAGCTACCTATGCGTTAAACATAGCGTCACAGGTTCCTCTCTTCTACGTGACTCCAAGAGGACGACAACAACATTATTACTACACTACTATTTATACAATGGCTGATTGTCATGAAATATTTGAGTTTTTGTTTATTAATTCTTTTCTGTGGCGGTTTCAGAACTCGCTGACACAGATATTAATTCACAGATCCACTACTTAATCCTTTACAAATACAAAATATAACATAAATGTCTCTATTCTATTATTAATCAGAGTCCACAGACGTAATCAGTGCCTGTTTATGCATAAATAAAATTGTAACTGCATAGTTATAAAGCATGTTTTACGAGGAAACGTTATAATGCCTATGCCAGTTTCTCTGGTGCTTCAGTATACATGCCCACAATATAACCGCCTCGTATCTCGATCACCTCTCCCACAGAGTCGAAAGGCGTCGTAAACCACCAGCGCGTCTATCTTGGTCAACGTCTCGCAACGACCACCCCAGGACACAGATGATGTCTTCTCCCGTGTTGTAGCGAGTGCCACGAAGAGGTTTCTACATTTTGGCGAACGAGTCGTAACTATACGGGCTCATATCAGGTGAATACAGTGGATGCTCCGGTGTCTCCCATCCACACGTACGCAAGAGTTCCTGCGCGGAATTCTCCGTGTGGCATCATGCACTGTCAGCGGTGATGGGGTATAGTGCCTGAAAGAAACATTGTTGTGCGCTCCGACCAAGTGTCAGTTCAATCTTGATCCGCTATTTTTATCTAACAAGGAGACGGCACGAGCGTGGGGTCGGGGATTTGTCCGAAATTTTGTGTGGTGAAAGAGGACCCCTAACACCTCACGTGGTTAAAATATTAGGACGCACTACCCGGAAAATGCCGGGAAAAACCGATTCAAACCTTCTTAGGTGCCTTATGAGTATAAAATGTTAGTCCACTGCCGAGCCGCCGTCGGCCTAGATATTTAGGGCTCGGACTTTTACGCCAGAGGTCTTGGGTTCTATTCCTCCTCTGGCACTTTCTTTTCTTCTGTTTCATTTTCTTTTGTTGTTCCACCAATTATTCAGAAAGTTTCCCAAACCTACATTATCTTTAACAAATTAGTTACATTACTGAATAAAAATTAATTTCTTTTTGTCCAACAACACAATTCATGGCGGTGGGTTTTCCATTTTTAATTGTAAAGTATATAAGGAGAATCATTAGGTTTTTAATCAGAATAACAAATTCGATTGGGAAACATTCAATTTTTATACATATAATAATTATAAACAAGAACCGCAATGGTAATTATCGTAAAAACAAACAAAGCAATAATTTTTGCGACATCTTGCGCAACATATAAAAGCGGATTTTTTACAATCACACGGCGTTTGCAATAAATGTATACAAAAATATGCCCCATTAACATTTACGAAAATGTTTTGAGTTTCTGATAATTTTGAGGCAAACCAGGCATATTGAATCATGTCTCGGAATATTGGTGACGATTATTGATGGTGAATTATAGAATGAATTTTTATAAAGTCTTCCCGGGAAATAGTTTCACGATTCTCCTATAACAATGCGCTGCAATTTTGCAAGTAACTCAAGAAAAAAGATGCCAGAGGAGGAATCGAACCAGAGACCTCTAGCGTAAGTGTCCGACCGCTAACCATGTAGGCCAGATGGCGGCTCGGCAATAGACTAACATTTTATACTCATAAGGCACCTAAGAAACTTTGGATCGATTTTCTCGGGATTTTCCGAGTAGTGCCTCCTAATACTTTAACCACGTGAGGTGTTAGGGGTTCTCTTTCACCACACAAAATTTCGGACAAATCCCCGACCCCACGCTCGTGCCGTCTCCTTGTAAACCAAGTATTAGTATTAGTGGCGTTAAGAAACAGCTGAAATCGTTAAAACTGAACAAAGCAGCACAGCCTAATGGAATTCCTATACCCAATTTGTGGCTGAGTTAGCTGCTCTCTTAATCAAAATCCATCGTAGATCCCTCGAACTGCAAACAGTGTCTAGTAGGTGGAAGAAAGCGCAGTTTATATCTGCCTACAAGAAGGGTAGCAGAAGTGATCCACAAAGCTACCTTCGAATATCCTTGGCATCCATGTGTTGTAGAATCTTACAGCATATTCTGAGTTCAAAAATAATGAGATGTCTCGAACAGAACGACCTCCTCCAAGCCACTTAGCAGGAGTTTCGAACACATAGACCATGTGAAACCTAATTCGCACTTTCCTCACATGACATCCTGAAAGCCATGGGTCAAGGCAATCAGGTAGATGCAATATTTCTCGATCTGCAAAAATCATTTCATTCTGTACCACCCCTGCGCTTATTGTCAAAAGTACGAGGCGTGTTTTTTAAGTGAGTACCCTTTTGAAATTAAAAAGAAGACGTGCTAAGATATATCAATAATTTTATTTTTACATGAAAACCTGTACCTTAATCTACGCACTGATACCATTACAGTCTGATTGTTCCTTATTTACGTTGTGTACTGAGTGTTTAGAGATGCCTCCGATAATCCTGAGTTCCGCCGACTGCGAAGTACGGGCTGTTATAAGATTTCTTAGTGCTAAAGGCCTAAAAGCGATCGATAGTCATCGTGAGATCTGTGCAATTTACGGAGAAAACATTGTGAGTGATGGAATGGTAAGAAAGTGAGTGAGAGTATTTAAAGATGTCCGCACAAATGTGCATGATGAACAACGGAGTGGGCGTCCTTCGGTCGTTAATGAAAATTTGGTGCAGGAAGTGGTCAATAAGGTGAGAGAAAACACGCTTTACGATTTCCTCCTTGCGAGATGACTTTCCTAATGTTTCTCGTAGTGTTTTGTATGCCATTGTGACTGAGAACTTGAATTAATGATAATTGTACGCAGGTTGGGTACCGAAAATGTTGACGAATCTGCACAAAACAAAACGTTTAGACAGTGCATTGACTTTCGTTGAGCGGTACCACAACGACAGTGGTGGTTTCTTAAGCCAAATTGTTACGGGCGATGAAACATGGGTGGCCTTCGTCACATCAGAATCAAAGCAACGGTCCATGGAAGTTGAGCAAGGGCATCGTTTTGCTGCAAGACTATGCCCGTCCGCATGTGGCGAATCAGACCAAAGATCTCATCACATCTTTTCGATGGGAAACTCTAGATGATCCTCCGTACAGCCCCGATCTTGTGTCCAATGACTGCCGTCTGTTCGTGCACTTGAAGAAACACCTGGGCGGTCAGCGTCTTCAAGACGATGACGAAGTCGAAACAGTGGTGATGCAGTGGTTAACAAGTCAGGCGGCAGACTTCTATGAGGAGGGTATTCAAAACTGGTACAACGTTATGACAAATGCCTCAATATTGACGGAAATTATGTAGAAAAGTAGATTAAGCTACAGGCTTTCACGTAAATTTAAAATTATTGAGATATCTTAGCACGTCTTTTTTTAAATTTCAAAACAGTACTTACTTAAAAAAAACACGCCTCGTTCGATCGTGTTAGGTTACCGGTAAAACTTGTGACTGGACTCAAGATTTCTTGGTAAGGTGAATGCAGCATGTTATCTTGGACAGAGAGTCATGGAGCGATGTATGAGTAACTTCGGGTGTACACCAGGAAGTGTGTTGGGACCCTTGCTATATATGTTGAATATTAATGACCTTACGATCAATATTAATAGTAAGATCAGGCTTTTCTGCTGTCTGAAAGAAGCAGCATAAATATTCAGTCAAATAGTTTTTTTTTTTTTTGGATCATCAGTCTACTGACTGGTTTGATGCGGGCCGCCACGAATTCCTCCCCTGCGCTAACCTCTTCATCTCAGAGTAGCACTTGCAACCTACGTCCTCAATTATTTGCTTGACGTATTCCAATCTCTGTCTTCCTCTACAGTTTTTGCCCTCTACAGCTCCCTCTAATACCATGGAAGTCATTCCCTCATGTCTTAGCAGATGTCCTATCATCCTGTCCCTTCTCCTTATCAGTGTTTTCCACATATTCCTTTCCTGTCCGATTCTGCGTAGAACCTCCTCATTCCTTACCTTATCAGTCCACCTAATTTTCAACATTCGTCTATAGCACCACATATCAAATGCTTCGATTCTCTTCTGTTCCGGTTTTCCCACAGTCCATGTTTCACTACCATAGAATGCTGTACTCCAGACGTACATCCTCAAATAGTTATAGGATTTCAAAGTGGTACAAAGGTTGGTGACTTGCTTTAAATGTTCAGAAATGTAAAACTGTGCACTTCAAGAAACGAAAAACGTGTAGTCTCCTGTGCTTGTAATGTAAGTGAGTCGCAGTTGGGATCGGTAAACATATACAAATAGCTGGGTGTAATACTAGGGACATGAAATGGAACGATCATACAGGCTCAGTCGTGGGTAGAGCAGGTAGTGGTCTCGATTTATTGGTAGAATACTGGGCTAGTGCAGGCTACAAAGGAGTCTGCTTACAAATCACTCGCGCGGCTCAGCCCAAAATATTGCTCCAATGTTTGGAAAACGTAGCAAGTAGGACGAAAAGGAGATACTGGACGTATAAAGAGAAGGGCAGCACGAATGATCACAGGTTCATTTGACCCGTGGTAGAGTTCCGCAGAGATGTTGGCATTAAATAACTCTAGGAATATACTACAACCGGTTACATACCACTCCCATAGGTATCGTCGGGACAAGATTAAATTAATTACGGCATGCTCAGAGGTATTTAAACAATCGTTCTTCGCGCCCTCCATTCGCGAATGCAAAGGGGAAAAGCCCCTAATAACTGGTACAGTGGGACGTATCCTCTGTCCTCCACTTCACAGTGGTTCACAGAGTGTGGATGTACAATGACAGGAAAAAGATCGCATTACCAAGAAGGAGTTGTGCAACAAAACAACAATTGGTAGGCGTGTTGCTACGCCTGGAAGATGACGTCTGCTCAGATTTCACACCAGTCGCATACGAGCAACGTTACTAGTGCCGCTACCAGATTGCAAATCCGGTTTTCAACAGGAAATTTTGTACAGTCGTTACACATCATACTGTTGGCGAAATCATCATTAACATCCAAAATAGTGACTATTTCTACACCTACATCTACATCTACGTGATTAATCTGCTATTCACAATTAAGTGCCTGGCAGAGGATTCAGTGAGCCACCTTCATGCTATCTCTCTACCGTTCCACACTCGAACGGCACGCGGGAAAAACGAGCACTTAAATTTTTCCATGCGAGTCCTGATTTCTCTTATTTTATCGTGATGACCATTTCTCCCTATGTAGGTGGGTGCCAACAGAATGTTTTCGCAATCGGAGGAGAAAACTGGTGATTGAAATTTCATGAGAAGATCCTGTCGCAACGAAAAACGCCTTTTTTTTAATGATTGCCACTCCAATTCACGTATCATGTCTGCAACACTATCTCCCCTATTTCACGATAAAACAAAACAAGCTGCCCTTCTGTGTACTTTTTCGATGTCATCCGTGAGTCCCACCTGATGCGGATCCCACACCGCACACTAATACTCCAGAATAGGGCGGACAAGCTTGGTATAAGCAGTCTCTTTAGTAGACCTGTTGCATCTTCTAAGTGTTCTGCCAATGGATCGTTCCAGTTTAGGTTATTTGTAATTGTAATCCTAAGTATTTAGTTGAATTTACAGCCTTCAGATTTGTGTGACTTATCGCGTAATCGAAATTTAGCGGACTTCTTTTAGTACTCATGTGAACAAATGCACACTATTCCTTATTCAGTGTCAACTGCCACTTTCCGCATCATACAGATATCTTATCTAAATCATTTTGCAAGTCGTTTTGATCGTCTGATGAGTTTACAAGACGGTAAATGACAGCATCATTTGCAAACAATCTAAGACGGCTACTCAGATTGTTTCCTGTGTCCTTAATATAGATCAGGAACAATAGAGGGCCTATAACACTTCCTTGGGGAACGCCAGATATTACTTCTATTTTACTCGTTGACTTAATTCTAATACTACGAACTGTGACGTTTCTGACAGTCGCACAACTGAGGTGATACTCCGTAGGCACGCAGTTTGGTTAGAAGGCGCTTGTGAGGAACGGTGTCGAAAGCCTTCTGAAAACCTAAAAATATGGAATCAATTTGACATCCCCTGTCGATAGCACTTATTACTTAATGAGTATAAAGAGCTAGTTGTGTTTCACAAGAACGATACTTTCTGAAACCGTGCTGACTATGTGTCAATAAATCGTTTTCTTCGATATTCTTCATAATGTTCGAATACAGCATATGTTCCAAAACCCTACTGCAAATCGACGTTAGTCATATAGGCCTGTAATTCAGCGGATTACTTCTACTTCCCTTTTTGGGTATTGGTGTGACTTGAGCAATTTTCCAGTCTTTAGGTACGGATCTTTCTGTGAGCGAGTGGTTGTATACAATTGTTAAATATGGAGCTATTTTATTAGCATACTCTAAGAGGAACCTGACTGCTATACCATCTGGACCGGAAGCGTTGCTTTTATTAAGTGATTTCAGCTGCTTTGCTACACCGAGGATATCTACTTCTATGTTTCTCACCTTCGCAGTTGTTCTTGATTGGAATTCAGGAATAATTACTTCGTCTTCTTAGGTGCAGGAATTTCGGAAAATAACTTTGCTTTAGCGGCACTGTCATCAGTGACTGCACCG
This sequence comes from Schistocerca gregaria, assembly GCF_023897955.1. Classification (NCBI taxonomy): domain Eukaryota; kingdom Metazoa; phylum Arthropoda; class Insecta; order Orthoptera; family Acrididae; genus Schistocerca; species Schistocerca gregaria. The sequence continues at coordinate 523,796,908 of NC_064925.1, read as the reverse complement.
TTGTTATCGCGCAGTGAAGGTATTGATTGCGTCTTGCCACTGGTGTGCTTTATGTATGACCAGAATCTCTTTGGGTTTTCTGCCAGAATTCGAGGTAGAATTTCGTTGTGGAAATTATTAAAAGCATCTCGCATTGAAGTACGCACCATACAACGAACTTCTGTAAAACTTTGCCAATCTTGGGGATTTTGCGTTCTTTTAAATTTGGCATGCTTTTTTTCCTTATTTCTTCAACAACGATCTGACCCGTTTTGTGTATCATGGGGGATCAGTACCATCACTTATTAATTTGTGTGGTGTATGTATCTCTCAATTGCTGTCGATACTATCTCTTTGGAAACATTCCACAACTTTTCTACACTTAAATGATCAGATCGGAAAGAGTGAAGACTGTCTCTTAATAAGGCGTTAAGAGCATTTTTATCAGCTTTTTTAAATAAATACACTTTGCTTTTCTTTTTGATGGTTGTAGGAGTTACGGTATTCAGCCTAGCAACTACTGACTTGTGGTCGCTACTCCCTGTATTCGTCACGATACTCACTATTTGTCCAGGATTATTTGTTGCTAAGAGGTCAAGTATGCTTTCGCAACCATTTACGCTTCGAGTAGGTTCATGAACTAATTGTTCAAAATACTTTTCTGACAAAGCGTTCAGTACAATTTCGGATGACGTTTTATGCCTGCCGCCGGCTTTAAACGTATAATTTTTCCAGCATATCGAGGGTAGATTAAAGTCAGCACGGACTATAATTGTATGAGCGGGTTACTTATTTGAAATGAGACTCAAGTTTTCTTTGAACTGTTCAGTAACTGTATCTTCTGCGTAAGAGTGGGGGGGGGGGGGGGGGAGGGAGGGGGGGGTTCAGTAAAACGTTCCAGTTAATAGTTTAGTCCGATTGTCAGATATAACCTCTACTCATACTATTTGTCATGAACTATTTACTTCACCACCAACTGTATTTAATCTATCCTTTCTGAACAGTGTTAGATCGTTTGAAAAAATTTCTGCTGAACTTATTTCCGGCTTTAGCCAGCTCTCTGTACCTACAACTATTTGAGCTTCAGTGCTTTCTATTAGGGCTTGGAACTCTGGTTCTTTCCCAACTCAGCTACGGCAGTTTACAACTACAATACCAATCGCTTCTACAACTACCTTACTGTGTTTAATTTCATTGACAGTAACACGTCTGTTTTTCTTCACAAGTTCTTTCGGTGCGCAATATTTTCGTTCATCACTAAGGGGGTGTGCCTGGCCCGAACGTGGAGGTTTTGCACAGAAGCTACCCTTCTTTTCAACTTCCTACACTGGTACACTTGCTGCAGGGACGTAACCGAATCGATGTTTTCATCCTGCGATGCACTTCCAAACGTTTAACGACTTCACTATCCAAAAAACACATCACAACTGCATATACATACAAGGGATGGTTACCACAGCCACGACTGAAACGGCTTAGAGGAGGAACACCCGTTGCCGCGCCCCCGAAAGCCGCAGCTTAGAGTCCGGGAAGAATACGGTAGCCGATGCACAGTGATCAAAGCGCTGGCCCAGTTCATTCTTTTTTTCGGGAGGAGAGAGTAACACTGTCCTCCCCCTTTCGGCTGGTCGGCAATGACAGAAGCGATGCGTGCACCCTGCAGTCTCTCTCAATCGTTTTTACAGAAATTATTCGGTAAAAAAAAAATCATTTTTCCGTTACTTGTAGCTTTAAATGCCAGATTCATTATGATGTGCCCATAATTTCGTTAATAGTCATAGTTATTATGTATTTACGTGGAAGTGAGACACTGTGCAAAATTCAAAAAAGCTTGCGATGAAAAATAGGAGTCGCGTGATTTTGCGTTTGGTGCATATTACATAATACACTACTGATCATTATGATTGCTACACCAAGAAGAAATGCATATGACAAACGGGTATTAATTGGACGAATATATTATGCTAGAACAGACATGTGATTACATTTTCACGCAGTTTGGGTGCATAGATCCTGAGAACTCAGTACCCTGAGCAACCACCTCTGGCCGTAATAACGGCGTTGATACTTCTGGGCATTGAGCCAAACAGAGCTTGGATGTCATGTACAGGTACAGCTGCCCATGCAGCTTCAACACGATACCACAGTTCATCAAGAGTAGCGACTGGCGTATTGTGACGAGCCTTGACCAGACGTTTTCAATTGGTGAGAGATATGGAGAATGTGCTGGCCAGCGCAGCAGTCGAACATTTTCTGTATCCAGAAAGGCCTGCACAGGACCTGCAACATGCGGCGTGCATTATCCTGCTGAAACGTAGGGTTTCGCAGGGATCGAATGAAGGGTAGAGCCACGGGTCGTAACACATCTGAAATGTAACGTCCGCTGTTCAAAGTACCATTAATGCGAACAAGAAGTGACCGAGACGTGTAACCAATGGCACCCCATTCCATCACGCCTGGTGATATGCCAGTATGGCGATGACGAATACACGCTTCCAATGTGCGTTCACCACGATGTCGCCAAACACGGATGCGACCATCATGATGGTGTAAACAGAACCTGGATTCATCCGAAAAAATTACGTTTTGTCACTCGTGCACCCAGGTTCGTCGTTGAGTACACCATCACAGGCGCTCCTGTCTGTGATGCAGCGTCGAGGGTAACCGCAGCCACGGTCTCCAAGCTGATAGTCCATGCTGCTGCTAACGTCGTCGAACTGTTCGTGCAGATGGTTGTTGTCTTGCAAACGTCCCCATCTGTTGACTCAGGGATAGAGACGTGGCTGCACGATAAGATGCCTGTCATCTCGACTGCTAGTGATATTAGGCCGTTCGGATCCAGCACGGCGTTCCGTATTACCCTCCTGAACCCACCGATCCCATATTCCGCTAACAGTCATTGGGTCTCTACCAACGCGAGCAGCAGTGTCGCGATGCGATAAACAACAATCGCGATACGCTGTAATCCGACCTTTATCAAAGTCGGAAATGTGATGGTGCGCATTTCTCCGCCTTACGCGAGGCATCACAACAACGTTTCACCAGGCAAGGCCGGTCAACGGCTGTTTGTGTATGAGAAACCTTGTGTGAATGCTCTGAAAAGCTAATCATTTGCATATCACAGCATCTTCTTCCTGTCGGTTAAATTTCGCGTCTTTACCACGTTATATTCGTGGTGTAGCAATTTTAATGACCAGTAGTGTATCTTGCTGCATACGAAATTTAGCTAACATATGGATTTTTCTTAAGGCTTTGGTGGAGGTCTACGCCTGCCACCAGTCTCGAGAAAACTGGTCTAACGTAGCATATCATCTGCGATCGCACGACGCCAGTGATAAAGCCAGAGTGAAATATCTACAATATATCTCGTATTTCATTATCAGTTTGAGAGATCGAAATGAGATTTCAGCAAATGATAGCATGCAAAGAGGAGAGCATTTTTCCATATGATTATTCCACTAACTGCAGACTTTTCCGATGAATAAATGTAATTTTTATAGGCCATCGATAGCTGGTGAAAGGAGAAATGGTATGGGTTTTGGTACAATATAAGTGAAGATACTACACGTTTATCTCGTACCGAGGATGTGTTTTTTCATAAGCTACTGACCTTCCATTTCCTCATATTCTCACTTAATAAACTTAATAAACCACTCACTGTTTCAGAGTTTTGTCGCAATTGTGTCTACACATCATGTTAGTGAGGTGAGACGTGTAAACTCCGCTGTGTTTTGCCAAAAGAAACAAATTTTAGCATAGCAACAACAGAAATATGTAGGTTTTACTCGACACTTCTCTAAAAGTTACAGATGGTTAACAAGCCAAGCGAAAATAAATCGCTGCATTTTCAACGGTATTCTTTTTAGGTACTAACCAAGAAGGGGCTCCACTTAATGTTTACAAAAATGTGAGCCTAGGTTTCAGTTTAGAACGGTACTTCACCTCCACTGCTTGGCATTTCCCCTACAGAATCTGCCTCTAAATCCCACCATTGCCACTCGTCACACGCTTACCCTGCCGATCTAACGGCCATTGTATTCTGCGCAGACTCTACCGTGTAAAAAATGCGACTATAGGCTAAAAAATACTTTTTTTTCTGATTGTCCTGGTCGCTGTTCCAGCCGGCAGTATATCGGGAGAATGTAGTATCACAAATCGCTGCTCCAAAGCGGTGCAAGTCCACAATGATGCAGTCATCTTCGCACTGACAACTTTCCTTTATGGGAGGCGGCAACAAGTTGCCAATTGTTGGTCATGTGTCGAAATATAAGGCTAACTCCTGTCAGCTGCAAAATCGATGGCATAATTTTTAGGAACTTTATTCCACTTTTAACATTTTCATTTAAACGTACATGAGGCGGGCAATGTGGTCACCACTCATTCCCAAGCGTCGTTCAGCTTTCCTCCGCAAATAATCACGACCTTGTGCAAGAACATCCAGCTGCAAAACTGATTTGGTCCCATGTATAGTACCCACGCTCCTGTATTGTATCAACGTCGCCGATGGATAGGACATACACCAATGCTTTCAAGTGTTTCGCCGGCCGAAGTGGCCGAGCGGTTCTAGGCGCTACAGTCTAGAGCCGCGCGACGCTACGTTCGCAGGTTCGAATCCTGCCTCGGGCATGGATGTGTATTATGTCCTTAGGTTAGTTAGGTTTAAGTAGTTCTAAGTTCTAGGGGACTGATGACCACAGATGTTAAGTACCATAGTGCTCAGAGTCATTTGCACCATTTGAACTTTATTTCTACAACAACAATTCTAACTAAAAATTGTTCGTATTTAATCGAAAGAGAACGAGAAATTGCTTCTCGCGAAGACGCTATTAAAATACACCCGATACTGCATGACCAACGATAAGCGCCGATATTTAAGGAAATGCTGCATTTTGCATGGTTTGCTTCCAAATTATCAGCTGAAAGAGAGGTTATTGAAAATGTTAAAGAGGTTTGTTTTCCACGGAAAACCTCCAAACACCTTGCGTGTGCGGAAATATAGCATTTATTCAATGCAGCTCGTGCTGTTTAACTTTGTTTTTCATGTTTTTACGAAAAATACCATCCCGTAACTTGTAATCGTGATGTCGAAAGCGACGATTAATTGTACATCTTTCGAAAGCCGACTGTGCCGGTCAAAACTTCGAGGTAACAAGTCATTTCGGGCTCCTTCCAGGTATAAGGGATTTCTCAAATCACGGACAAGCATACATTTTCAGTATCACTTTATGCGTTTGGCCTTTTATTAGTCGGTAGTTATGAATATAATATTATTTGTGATAATAAAAATTTGTAGATTGCCAAATAACATTGTAAATTTAATAAAAGCTCATCCGATTACACGTATTTTTCCCATTACAACAGCTGTAATATAAATAGCAAAGAAAATGACTGTGTTAGAAATAAAAAAAAAAAAACTGACCAGCGGGACTCGGTCCAGCGACCCAGCGATTACGGGCTTGAACGCTAACCACATTTTATTTCTTTTTTAAAAAATCTCATTTTGCTCTACAGAGTGTTACAAAAAGGTACGGCAAAACTTTCAGGAAACATTCCTCACACACAAATAAAGAAAAGATGTTATGTGGACATGTTAGAGCTCATTTTAGTTTCGTCAGTATGTACTGTACTTCCTCGATTCACCGGTGCTTGTGTTGACATGCGACTCATTGCTCTACAGTACTAGTATCAAGCACATCAGCACGTAGCATCAACAGGTTAGTGTTCATCATGAACGTGGTTTTGCAGTCGGTGCAATGTTTACAAATGCGGAGTTGGCAGATGCCCATTTGATGTATGGATTAGCAGGGGACAGTAGCCGTGGCGCGGTACGTTTGTATCGAGACAGATTTCCAGAACGAAGGTGTCCCGACAGGAAGACGTTCGAAGCAATTGATCGGCGTCTTAGGGAGCACGGAACATTCCAGCCTATGACTCGCGACTGGGGAAGACCTAGAACGACGAGGACACCTGCAATGGACGAGGCAATACTCCGTGCAGTTGACGATAACCCTAATGCCAGCGTAAGAGAAGTTGCTACTGTATAAGGTAACGTTGACCACGCCACTGTATGGAGAGTGCTACGGGAGAACCAGTTGTTTCCGTATCATGTATAGCGTGGCCGAGCGGTTCTAGGCGCTGCAGTCTGGAACGGCGCGACCGCTGCGGTCGCAGGTTCGAATCCTGCCTCGGGCATGGATGTGTGTGATGTCCCTAGGTTACTTAGGTTTAAGTAGTTCTAAGTTCTAGGGGACTGATGACCACAAAACCCTCCACAAGTACACTTCTGCGAATGGTTCATCCAACAATGTGTCAATGTTCTCTTTACGGATGAGGCTTCATTCCAACGTGATCAAATTGTATATTTTCACAATCAACATGTGTGCGCTGACGAGAATCCGCACGCAATTGTGCAATCACGTCATCAACACAGATTTTCTGTGAACGTTTGGGCAGGTATTGTTGGTGATGTCTTGAATGGGCCCCATGTTCTTCCACCTACGCTCAATGGAGCACATTAACATGATTTCATACAGGATACTCTACCTGTGCTTCTAGAACATGTGCCTTTACAAATACGACACAACATGTGGTTCGTGCACGATGGAGCTCCTGCACATTTCAGTCGAAGTGTTCGTACTCTTCTCAACAACAGATTGGGTGACCGATGGGTTGGTAGAGGCGGACCAATTCCATGGCCTCCATGCTATCCTGACCTCAACCCTCTTGACTTTCATTTATGGGGGCATTTGAAAGCTGTTATCTACGCAACCCCGGTACCAAATGTAGAGACTCTTCGTGCTCGTATTGTGGAAGGCTGTGATACAATACGCCATTCTCCAGGGCTGCATCAGTGCATCAGGGACTCCATGCGACGGAGGGTGGATGCATGTATCCTCGCTAACGGAAGACATTTTGAACGTTTCCTATAACAAAGTGTTTGAAGTCACGCTGGTACGTTCTGTTGCTGTGTGTTTCCATTCCATGATTAATGTGTTTTGAAGAGAAGTAATAAAATGAGCTCTAACATGGAAAGTAAGCGTTTCCGGACACATGTCCACATAACATATTTTCTTTCTTCATGTGTGAGAAATGTTTCCTGAAAGTTTGGCCGCAGCTTTTTGTAACACCCTGTATATTGGTCGATGGGTTTGTTGGTTGCGGACGTCCGATGACAGCCGTTCAGGTTCTTTGTTGATCCGTTCACTCAGTTTTTTTTGTTTTTTTTTTTGTTTTTTTTTTTTTTTAATCACAGAGGGCAGCTAACCCTCTGACCGAGCACGCTGAGCTACCGTGCCGGCAACCACGCGGCTGCCGGCGCTTCCTGGTAAAATCGGCCACGCACAGGTGTATATATTTGACGATCGAAATTACGCTTGAGAAGTACGCGCTACGGCTGACACATTTGTTGTCCTCACGGAGTACTACGACTGTACGAAGTTTGCAGTAAATCCGCGTTCCAAACGTCGTGGCCTCCGATGTCAGTTGGGAGCGCAGTGGCTGAATTTGGTGCTCATATTCAGTTCCAGTCTTATCTTTCGTTTTGCTTATGTTGTCACGGAAGTATGTCACGCCAATATTTTTGTGGCATTGTAAAATACTATGGCATTATTGCCGAAAGAAATATGCATTTCAAATCTTATTAAAAATAGACTGTATCATCACTCTGAGACAATAAAAGCAACACATTATCCGAATGGGACGGAAATCGGTACATGTGATGTAGGTGTACAGATAAACAAATGATTACAATTTAAAAAAAGACAGGATGTCTTACGCAAGAGAAACGGCTGCATAAATTGAGCAAGTCAATAACGCATTGGTCCATCTCTGTCTTGCTGAAATGTAAACCCATTGATGGCTTGCCATGAAGGGTAACAAAACGGGGCGCAAAAGTCGTCGATGTGCTGCAGTGCTGTAAGGGTGTCGCGGATTACAATGAAGGGGGGTCCTGCTGTGAAAAAGAAGTGGCACTCCATCACTTCCGGGTCTCGGGCCTTACAGTGGGAGACATTCGGATTTGTATCGCATTGCTGTCCGTGGTGTCTCCATATTCGTCTTCGGCCTGGAATCTCATTGACTGTAGTAGAGTTGTTTTCTGTGAAGAGTCCCACGTCGAACTGATCGCCGATGACGCGAACACGTGTTTGAAGACGCCCGCCACACAGCCCGACAGCCGCGAGTGATGGACTGCAGTGCTATTTATTTTTATAGCAGGACCCCTTTATTTGTCAACGCGGCACCCTTAAAGCAAAGTGGTATGTCGACGATCTTCTATGCCCCGTTCTGTTGTCCTTCAGAGCAAACCATCCTGGGCTTACATTTCAGCAAGATAATGCCCGCCCGCACACGGCGAGAGTTTCTACTGGTTGTCTACGTGCTTGCCAAACCCCACCTTCGCCAGCAAGATCGACAGAAACTCCCCAACAGAGAACGTTTGGAGCATTAGTACATATTAGGCCTAGTACATATTCACACCACCAGAGTGCGCTACTGTGGACTTGAATGAATTTTCGCAAATGCCACGCCCACCTGGACTTGGAAGCCAATAGTTAAGGTCTCCACCACTATCCTCAACCCAATACCACGTGCCCTTACCGACGCATGTTGGCCGACTAATGTGTACTAACGTGCACTAGCGTGCGCTAACCTATCATCCGGCCAGCCCGGGATTTTGACGACCTAAAGCGCCACTTGGACAACATTTCTCACAACATCTCAGCACGGCAACCAACAACTCTGTCGCTCAATGCCAAGCCGAATAACTGCCTGAAAATCGCCGGTGATGAATCAACACGTTACTGACTTGCTCAAGATGTGAAGCTCCTTCTCTAAAGTAAATCATCCAATTTTCCTTAAATTATCATTGATTTGTCCTTTCGTGTACATCACATCTAACGTTCGCCGTCCTATACCGATAATTCCTTTGTGATGCGTCGTTTTTATTGTCTCAGAGTGTATAATCTAATATACACTATTGGCCATTAAAATTGCTACACCAAGAGGAAATACAGATGATAAACGGGTATTCATTGGACAAATATATTGTACTAGAAATGACATGTGATTACATTTTGACGCAGTTTAGGTCCACAGATCCTGAATAATCACTACCCAGCACAACCACCTCTGGCCGTAATAACGGCCTTGATACCTGTGCATAGAGTCAAACAGAGCTTGGATGGCGTGTACAGGTACAGCTGCCCATGCAGCTTCAACACAGTTCATCAAGAGTAGTGACTGGCGTATTCTGACGAACCAGTTGCTCGGCCACTATTGAACAGACGTTTTCAATTGGTGAGAGATCTGGAGAATGTGCTGGCCAGGGCACCAGTCGAACATTTTCTGTATCCAGAAAGGCCCGTACAGGACCTGCAACATGCGGTCATGCTCAAATGTAGGGTTTCGCAGAGATCAAATGAATGGTAGAGCCACGGGTCGTAACACATCTGAAATGTAACGTCCACTGTGCAAAGTGCCGTCAATGCGAACAAGAGGTGACCGAGACGTGTAACCAATGGCACCCCATACCATCACGCCGGGTGATACGCCAGTATGGCGATGACGAATACACGCTTCCAATGTGCGTTCACCGCGATGTCGCCAAACGGATGCGACCATCATGACGTTGTAGACAGAATCTGGGATTCATCCGAAAAAACGACGATTTTCCATTCGTGCACCCAGGTTCGTCGTTGAGTACACCATCGCAGGCGCTCCTGCCTGTGATGCAGCGTCAAAGGTAACCGCAGCCATGGTCTCCGAGGTGATAGTCCATGCTGCTTCAAACGTCGTCGAACTGTTCGTGCAGATGGTTGTTGTCTTGCAAACGTCCCCATCTGTTGACTCAGGGATCGAGTCGTGGCTGCACGATCCGTTACAGCCATGCGGATAAGATGCCTGTCATCTCGACTGCTAGTGATACGAGGCCACTGGGATCCAGCAGGCCATTCCGTATTACACTCCTGAACCCACCGATCCCATATTCTGCTAACAGTCATTGGATCTCGACCAACGCGGGCAGCAATGTCGCGATGCGATAAACCGCAACCGCGATAGGCTACAATCCGACCTTTATCGAAGTCAGAAACTTGATGGTACGCATTTCTCCTCTTTACACGAGGCATCACGACGACGTTTCACCAGGCAACGCCGGTCAGCTGTTGTTTGTGTATGAGAAATCGGTTGGAAACTTTCCTGATTTCAGCACGTTGTAAGTGTCGCCACCGGCGCTAACCTAGTGTGAATGCTCTGAAATGCTAATCATTTGCACGTCGCAGCATCTTCTTCCTGTCGGTTAAATTTCGCGTCTGTAGCACGTGGTCTTCGTAGTGTAGCAATTTTAATGGCCAGTAGTGTAATTAACCGTAATTGAAACGTAAAACATAAAAATTATAGAATTTCAATTTTTGCTTAGTATTTTACTTTTATGCTTCAAGAGAACCGGAGTATTCACAAAAACATTCAAAGCATAAAAATTCAGAGCACCGCGAGCAATGTTTCAAAGCACACATGTCACAGTCACATTTTTTAATATGAATATCGTTGGGAAAAGCTATTTCGTTTAACATTGTTATATATCTCGCGAATTTCACGGCAAACCAAGCATATCAAAGCATTTTTTCTGATGCTGGAGCCTACAATTAATTATGTATCCAGGCGTGCATCGCTTCTACTTGTGATTACCGTTTACTGTGCTGTGCTTTTGTAATGGTGAAGTGTAATTCTTCACCTGTAAGTAAAAATATACGTCGCAGAGCTGACAGAAGGACATACACTTTGATAGAATCACATTTATTGAATACGACGATATTCCAATTTCATCGACAAACTGCCCATCTAATACAGAGGGGTCGCCTTGCTCATCCCATGTGTCGATAACGTACATTAGGCTTTATTCTCACACAAGGTTGCAAAACTTTTCCAGGAACTGATGATAAATTCCTTTTGTGGGCTTTTGAGGCTGTTGCGTGTACATTTATTCCGTTTGTCATGAATTCCAGTATATTTCACGATGTTATAAAAAAACTTGATGTCACATACTTCAGTGACAATAAAAGAAAAACGAAACGTCAAACTGGATTTGAACACGGGGCGTGAGTTTCGAATATACTAGGAGCCAACGCGATACCGGTAAACTTCATCTTACGCCACGCGAGTAACCTGATGATTTGGCATCGAGAGTTTGACCGTCATTTCCTCGGAAGTTATTGCGTGTTGGCACCTAAGGCAAAAGCCGGCCGCGGTGGTCTCGCGGTTCTAGGCGCGCAGTCCGGAACCGTGCGACTGCTACGGTCGCAGGTTCGAATCCTGCCTCGGGCATGGATGTATGTGATGTCCTTAGGTTAGTTAGGTTTAAGTAGTTCTAAGTTCTAGGGGACTGATAACCACAGCAGTTGAGTCCCATAGTGCTCAGAGCCATTTGAACCATTTTGAACCTAAGGCAAAACATGTGTCCCTTCATTTTTCATCCTTCTCTCGCCATGCTATGTATCCACTGTATCAGAGAGCGACGTATGGCAGTTTTCCCTTGTAAACGATTAAGACTAAGTGAACGGCGAGTTCAGGCTGTCAATACGCCTCGACCAATCCATCGGTGATTAAAGTGTTTCGTAAGTACTGCTGCACAAGGCCCGCCTCCGTAACTGTGTCATTAGCACGACTGACTGCCGTATGGAGGAACCGAGTTCGTTTCCCAGTACTGCCAGCGATTTTTCCTTGGTAGGAGGATTGGAATGGGGTACTCATAGCCTCGTGATGCCAGTTGAGGAGCTACTTGACCCACTAGTAGTTCCAGATCACGAAAGCTGACAACGGATGGCAAAACACACGCCCCTGCATACCGCATGCACGCCCGTGCATACCGCATGCAGTGATGCCACTGGCGAGGATGACACGGCGGTCGGTCAGTAGCGATGGGTCCTCCAGGACCTGTGGAGGAAATTTACGTTTATCTTACTGTTGCGCCTGGCGCACAATTCAAATGGTTGAAATGGCTCTGAGCACTAAGGGACTTAACTTCGGAGATCATCAGTCCCCTAGAACTTAGAAATACTTAAACCTAACTAACCTAAGGACGTAATACACATCCATGCACGAGGCAGGATTCGAACCTGCGACCGTAGCGTCGCGCGGCTCTAGACTGTAGCGCCTAGAACCGCCCGCCCATTAAGACCGCCTAGGGTAGAATCTTGGGTGTATAAACCGCAACCGTTGTTTTTGTGTAAGGGTAAACGCTTTGTTTGTCACCAGATACAGTTTTTCATAAATACAATAGTAACGTTCTCAAATAGTGCAGATAATTTATCGTGTAGAAATTGGTGACAGACAGCGTCTATTGGTTTGTCCAGTAATGATGTATAGCCATATGAGACTGCCATTCACGATTTCTGAATGGCTGATGTTCACGGGTTGGACAAAAATATGGAAACACCGCGAGAAATGCACGGTTGAACATAAATGCAGATGCTACCCAAGCCTGCAGGCGGTGCTGTTGTAACTGACCACGAAGAGCGACTGTACGATGTCCTCAGTATGTTGAAAGTGTCAGTCGTAGCCATAACACTGTTCTGTGTAGTTTTGAGTGCATTATGTCGGGCTAAGTGTAATCAACGTGGGAAAATACACTACTGGCCATTAAAATTACTACACCAAGAAGAAATGCAGATGATAAACGGGTATTCATTGGACAAATATATTATACTGGAACTGACATGTGATTACATTTTCACGCAATTTGGGTGCATAGGTCCTGAGAAATCGGCACACAGAACAACCACCTATGGCCTTAATAACGGCCTTGATACGACTGGGCATTGAGTCAAATACAGCTTGAATGACGTGTACAGGTACAGCTGCCCATGCAGCTTCAACACGATACCGCAGTTCATCAAGAGTAGTGACTGGCGTACTATGACGAGCCACTTTCTCGGCCACCATTGACCAGACGTTTTCAATTGGTCACAGATCTGGAGAATGTGCTGGCCAGGGCAGCAGTCGAACATTTTCTGTATCCAGAAACGCCCGTACAGGACCTGCAGCATGCGGTCATGCATCATCCTGATGAAATGTAGGGTTTTGCAGAGATCGAATGAAGGGTAGAACCACGGGTCGTGACACATATGAAATGTAACGTCCACTGTTGAAAGTGCCGTCAATGCTAACAAGAGGTGACCGAGACGTGTAACCAATGGCACCCCATACCATCACGCCGGGTGATACGCCAGTATGGCGATGACAAATACACGCTTCCAATGTGCGTTCACCGCGATGTCGGCAAACACGGATGCGATCATCATGATGCTGTAAACAGAACCTGGATTCATCCGAAAAAATGACGTTTTACCATTCGTGCACCCAGGTTCGTCGTCGAGTACACCATCGCAGGCGCTCCTGTCTGGGATGCAGCGTCAAGGGTAACCGCAGCCACGGTCTCCGAGCTGATAGTCCATGCTGCCGCAAACGTCGTCGAATTGTTCGTGCAGATGGTTGTTGTCTTGCAAACGTCCCCATCTGTTGACTCATGGATCGAGACGTGGCTGCACGATCCGCTACAGCCATGCGGATAATAAGCCTGTCATCTCGACTGCTAGTGATACGAGGCCGTTGGGATCCAGTACGGCGTTCCGTATTACCCTCCTGAACCCACCGATTCCATATTCTGCTAACAGTCATTGGGTCTCGACCAACGCTAGTAGCTATGTCGCGATACGATAAACCGCAATCGCGATAGGCTACAATCCTACCATTATCAAAGTCGGAAACGTGATGGTACGCATTTCTCCTCCTTACACGAGGCATCACAACAACGTTCACGCCCGGGCTCCCGGGTTCGATTCTCGGCGGGGTCAGGGATTTTCTCTGTCTCGTGATGACTGGGTGTTGTGTGATGTCCTTAGGTTAGTTAGGTTCAAGTAGTTCTAAGTTCTAGTGGACAGATGACCATAGATGTTACGTCCCATAGTGCTGAGAACCATTTGAACCATTTTTGAACAACAACGTTTCACCATGCAACGCCGGTCAACTTCTGCGTGTGTATGACAAATCGGTTGGAAACTTTCCTCATGTCAGCAGGTTGTAGGTGTCACCACCGGCGCCAACCTTCTGTGAATGCTCTGAAAAGCTAATCATTTGCATATCACAGCATCTTCATCCTGTCGGTTAGATTTCGCGTCTGTAGCGCGTCATCTTCGTGATGTAGCAACTTTAATGGCCAGTAGTGTAGTTGGTGCTCGTACTGTGGGTGCTTCCGTAACCAAAAGAGCGGAAGTGTTTCGTGTTTCAAGAACCACTGTATCGATGATTTTTACCGCGAATACGGATCAAGCAGTCATCCGACAAATCACAACGCGGACAGAGCGCGTGTTGAGTGATCTTGACCGATGGACACTAAATAGGATTGTGACGAAAAACAAGAGGACGACAGCTGCAAAAGTCACTACAGAATCTAATGCCCAGTCGCGAATCCTGACAGCATCAAAACAAAAAATCCAATGTGTGTGAAATCTTATGGCACTTAACTGCTAAGGTCATCAGTCCCTAAGCTTACACACTACTTAACCTAAACTATCCTAAGGACAAACACACACACCCATGCCCGAGGGAGGACTCGAACCTCCGCCGGGACCAGCCGCAGAGTCCGTGACTGCAGCGCCTCAGACCGCTCGGCTAATCCCGCGCGGCTCCATCAAAACAAAACAAAGGGAGCTCGATAAGGAGGGAATCGCAGGGCGAGCTAGAGTTCCACAACCATGCATCCGTAATGTAAGTGACCCTAACAGGAAGACGTACTGCCATAGACATAAAACCTGGACTATGGACCAATGGAAGATTGTCACTTGGTCTGATGAGTTTTGTTTCACACTGTTCCAAATTCTGGCCGATAATTCTATCCCGAGGGTGAAAAATTGCGGGGGTTTGGTGATGATTTGGGCTGCCATGTCGTGGTATTGTATGAACGTGTAGTGTCCCTTTTGCAATATTCACCATTATCGAGATGAAACATAAATAAAAATGATTGTATATGACTCAAAGTGAACTGCAAACATCGATTTATCTACGAACGGTAATACCACTAACTGTAAAAATATACTATATAGATCGATAGATGCAGAAAAGACATTATTTTTATTGTATGAGATTATAATGTGTAAGTAATTAAAAGAAGTATTATTATCTTTGTAAGAGTATAAAACACAATGCAATGCTCATTCTTCTGTCTAGTCTGTTTTGTTCTGTTCGTTCTGGTGTTAGCTGGAATAAGGTACGCAAGCTATTGTGCTGCGCTAGCATTTGTTTCTGTCGTAATGTAATTGCAAATATATAACGGTGTAAACTGTGTCCTAGTAAGAATATATTAGTATAAAGTGATCTTCGTGTGTTATTTCAAGAACCCACACCACATTTATCTTATGAAAAGAATATTTCATGAAAATTATTTAGTACGTTTCCAGCTGCTGCGGAGCGAGTAACAGTGATCTCTGACTGGTAACAATTAGCCGCCATTACGCGGTACATTTAAAAATATTTTTTCACAGCACAATGTCTGATAGCCGGAGCTGAAGAAATTATGTAAGAACATTCAGTGAGATTAATTGAAGGAATCCAGTGAAATAATTTTATTAAATCTTGTCTATTTTCTGTGATAATAATAATTTAAGATCAGTGAACTGGAGTTGAGTAATACTACGCTATTGCATTTACAGTAATTTGTAGGGAGCCTGGCGCTCGATAAAACCAGATATAATACGTAATTGGCGACCTACGAAATTCATTATTTTGCTTATTATATCTCTTTTTTATTTTTTTTGAAAGCTAAACGTAAAAACTAACTTCAATAAAAAGCAGTAACAGATCACGATAAATCAAAGGACAAACAAATTTACTAGGAGAGTGTTTCCTCTAAATAAATAGTTACATTATTTTTTAAGAGATATAATAGACGCCATGATTACTCTGCAAGGCCGCATTTCACCGACATCATATGACCATTTTGAGTGGTCTGGTCCATCCTATAGCACACTGTTCGTTCCCCAACGGCGAAGTTGTGTCCCAAAGCGACAGGCCCCCAGTTCACACAGCATGCATCGTCTGGGGCTGGTTTTGATAGCACGAGCACGAATTATCGCATCGCATCGCATCTCCTCTGGTCACCTCAGTCGCCCAATATCAATATTAGCGGTTCTCTGTGGACTACTTTGAAGATAAAGGCACGTTATTGCTGTCCACCTCCATCGTCACCTGAACTTGCCACTATTTTGCAGAAAGAATGGTATGAGAATCACTCGAGAACCATACAGGACCAGTGTTTAACCATTCTGAGACGATTGGAAACATACTCCGTCTTCAGGCCACAAGTGGCCCATCGGGAACATCCGATCGCCGTGTCATCCTCAGCTGAGGATGCAGATAGGAAGGGCGTGTGGTCAGCACACCGCTCTCCCGGTCGTTATGATGGTTTTCTTTGACCGTAGCCACTACTACTCGGTCGAGTAGATCCTCAGTTGGCATCACGAGGCTTATTGCACCCCGAAAAAAGGGCAACAGCGCAGGGTGGCGTGATGGTAACCCATCCAAGGGCGGGCCACGTCCGACAGCGCGTAACTTTGGCGATCTCACGGGAACCAGCGTATCCACCGCGGCAAGGCCGAATGCCAACAGGTTTCCTTCACCGCATTAGGCATGGCAATCTGTTGCGTTTTTGGGGTTTCCGTACTTTCGTCCAGTTCCTGTACATGAAAGTGTCCACCTCCGTAGCTGAATGGTCATAACAGATGCCTGCCATATGGAGGACCCCCGTTCGATTCCCGGTACTGCCAAGCATATTTCCTTGGTGGGAGGACTGCCTCAGGGTACACTCAGCCTCCTGGTGCCAACCGAGGAGCTACTAGATCGAGAACTAGCGACTCTTCGATCTAGAAAGTCTGCATCACGGCTCTGACACTGGTGTGCTGACCACGTGTCCCTCACACCGCATCCGCATGACACTGCAAGGCAGAAGATGTCAAAGCGGTCGTTAGACATCCCTTGGCCCATCGCGGCCTAGAGGAGGAGTTGTTTTAGTAATTGCAGGTCACAGTTGCAAGTTCTATGTCTGACAACAGCATCACAGCCAAAGGACTAAACACAGGGGCGAACACACTCAATAAGAAGTGATCAGTGGATGTCAATAGGAAAACAGTCTACACCATGTAGTACAAACTCTTCTCGATACAAGTAAAATGTCCCATACCTCAACAAGTATTTGTTTCCCATCATATGTTTATAGGAAGTTTTTCTGATTTTCAACAGTAATATCTCCTAGAAGAACGTGGGTAATTTTCTGTTATATACCCTGTGTAGACTCCCAGAAAGGAGATATTTAGAAATATTCTACTGTCAAAACATTGAATAGTTTGTATAGTAGCAGAGCATCGATAATGTGAAACCTAACACGCACTTTTCTCACATGACATACTGAAAGCCATGGGTCAGTGTAGTTAAGTAGATGCAGTATTTCCCGACTTCCGAAAAGTTTTTGACTCAGTACCACACTTAAGCTTTTTATCAAAAGTACGATCAAATGGGGTATCAGACGAAATTTGTGACTGGACAGAAGATTTTTTGGTAGGGAGGATTCAGAATGTGATCTTGGATGAGGCGTCATCGACAGATGTAGAAGTGACTTCAGGTGTACCACATGGAAGTGTGTTGGGCCCCGTACTGTTCATGTTGTATACTAATCACCATGGAGACAATACTAACAGTGGCCTCAGACTTCTCGCAGATGATGCAATTATCTACAGCGAATTACAGTTTGAACGAAGGTGTACAAATATTCAATGAGGCCTTGTTAACATTTCAAACTGCTAAAAGAATTGGCAGCTTGCTTTAGATGTTCAAAACTGTAAAACTGTGCACTTCACAATGTGAAAAAAATAGTACCCTATGAAGGTGTTGACAGATGTGAAAATTACCGAACTATCAGTTTAATAAGTCACAGCTGCAAAATACTAACACGAATTCTTTACAGACGAATGGAAAAACTGGTAGAAGCCGATCTCGGGGAACATTAGCTTGGATTCCGTAGAAATATTGGAACACGTGAGGCAATACTGACCCTACGACTTATCTTAGAAAATAGATTAAGGAAAGGCAAACATACGTTTCTAGCATTTGTAGACTCAGAGAAAGCTTTTGACAATGTTGTCTGGAATGCCCTCCTTCAAATTCTGAAGGTGGCAAGGGTAAAATACAGGGAGCGAAAGACTATTTACAATTTGTACAGAAACCAGAAGGCAGTTATAAGAGTCGAGGGACATGAAAGGGAAGCAGTGGTTGGGAAGGGAGTGAGACAGGGTTGTAGCCTCTCCCCGATGTTATTCAATCTGTATATTGAGCAAGCAGTAAAGGAAACAAAAGAAAAATTCGGAGTAGGTATTAAAATCCGTGGAGAAGAAATAAAAACTTTGAGGTTCGCCGAAGACATTGTAATTCTATCAGAGACAGCAAAGGACTTGGAAGAGCAGTTGAACTGAATGGACAGTGTCTTGAAAGGAGGATATAAGATGAACTTCAACAAAAGCAAAACGAGAATATTGGAATGTACTCGAGTTAATTAGGGTGATGCTGAGGGAATTAAATTAGGAAATGAGACATTTAAAGTAGTAAAGGAGTTTTACTATTTGGGGAGCAAAATAAGTGATGATGGTCGAAGTAGTGAGGATATAAAATGTAGACTGGCAATGGCAAGGAAAGCGTTTACGAAGAAGAGAAATTTGTTAGCATCGAGTATAGATTTAAGTGTCAGAAAGTCGTTTCTGAAAGTATTTGTATGGAGTGTAGCCATGTATGGAAGTGAAACGTGGATGATAAATAGTTTGGACAATAAGAGAATAGAAGCTTTCGAAATGTGGTGCTACAGAAGAATGCTGAAGATTAGATGTGTAGATCACATAACTAATGAGGAAGTATTGAATAGGATTGGGGAGAAGAGAAGTTTGTGGCACAAATTGACAACAAGAAGGGATCGGCTGGTAGGGCATGTTCTGAGGCATCAAGGGATCACAAATTTAGTAGTGGAGGGCAGCCTGGAGGGTAAAAATCGTAGAGGGAGACCAAGAGATGATTACACTAAGCAGATTCAGAAAGATGTAGGTTGCGGTAGGTACTGGGAGATGAAGAAGCTTGCACAGGAAAGAGAAGCATGTAGAGCTGCATCTAACCAGTCTCAGGACTGAAGACCACAACAACAATGAATATAATATTAGTGGTCACAGCTGAAATTGGTAAACTCATGCAAATAATTGCATGTAGCACTTAGCAATAACATGACGTGGAACGATCATACAGGTTCAATCGTGAGTAAAGCAGGTACTGTTTATTGGCAGAATACTAGAGAGATACTATTAGTCCACAAAGGAGATTGCTCACTCATCACTCGTGCGACCCATCCCATAATATCGCTCAAGTGTGTAAGACCCGTACCAAACAGGGCATGTTGAACGTATACAGAGAAGGACGGCACGAATGGTCCCAGGTTTGTTTGAGCCGCGAAAAAGTTCTCTGAGATGTTGAAGAAACTGAACTGGCAGGCTCTTGAAGATAGACGGAAACTATACCGAGAAAGTCTACTAATAAAATTTCAAGAACTGGCTTGAAATGACGAGTATACTACAACCCCCTACGTACCGCTCCCATAGCGATCGTGAAGATAAGATGAGATTAATCACGACGTTCATTTAGACAATCATTTTTCCCGCTCTCGATACGTGAATGGGAGTGGGATATACCCTTTGCCACGCACTTCACAGTGTTTTCAGGGTATAGATATAGATGTAGATGCACAATGGGAGCGTGTCCGGTACTGCCAATGCAACGGATCGTCAACCTATCTGGAGAGCTGGAGATGACGCTTAGAAAATTATGAAATCCGCATTAGCTCTTTGTTTGAAAATGTGGATGTACTCGCCTGTTGCAATGTCGTTTCTGATTATCTCGATTCCGATGCTGTGTAGCTCCCAAAATGGGAACAGCACGTCTTTTGGCGACGTACGCAGTTGCTGCGCTAACATCTACATATTGTGACAACGACCGCTGCTGGTGCGCTCTCGGCCAAGTGTGCGTTATCTGCGACGCCCTTATCTGGGCTCAAGTGCCGTTCGTTCGCAGTCCGGACTAATTCTCTTCGCAGCGTCCCCTCAGTTTATTGTGGATGTTCGCGACGAGAGCGCCATGCTGGGATTTGCTGCAGACTGCGGTCTCGGGTTCACGAGGTACGCAACGAGCACGTAGTTTATCACTCCAGCTGTTGACGCTTTCTACTCAGCCTGCACATCTGCATCATCATCTACATCCGTGTTCTGTAAAGAGCTGTAAAGTGCGTGTTGAGTGTGCTCCCTGCACTGTCACGTTGGACTACTTACTCACGTTCCATTTACACGATATGGACCGTGAGGATATTGACGGTGTACTCCTCTTTAGGAGCCAACTTTATCTTCACGACCCTCATCAAAGTAATAATATGTAGAAGAACGTTCTTAGAGGTCACTGAGAAAATCGAGTCTTGACTTTATTAAGTGCATTTCCGCGTTATGATGGACATTTTGCTTCGAGCGTTACTGAAATATAACGGCCTTTCTGTCAGACTCTACAGTTGGGCAAACATGCCTTTGTCTTTTCTATCTGGTCGATAGATTGTGCAGTTCTTTTCAGTACTCTCCCCCGCACCAAATAACAATACCAATGAATAGACAAAAAAATCTATGTAACCGTCTCAATTCAAACCCCTTGATATCGTCTCTCCCAGGTATTTGTATCTCGTGACTGACTCCACTACAGTCAAGAGTACTCAAGGGTGACGACATGTTTCCCTCTCGAGAAGCTCAAAACCTTACATTTAGCTGCATCAATTCGTACCTGCCAATTTTTGTATATGTTTTGTCATTCTGCTATCTTGGTGGTATAAGGAATAATCATAATAAGAATTTGCCTTTAATGGGAGAAATGACTTTGATGTACCATCAGACTGTGCACCAATGTATGGTGTTTAGGTCCAGGTACTTCTGTACGGTATCTTTGGGTGAGGAGCATATTGCGCAAACGACATTGACGCCGTAGACTTAAATGCTGTTGCGCTTTTCGCATAGTGAAGGGGTTGCCATCTTTCACTGTGTCCATAAACAGCGGGTATTGTGACGTACATCATTCGAATCTCAACGATATAAAAAATTGCTTTGGTATAGGTTTCAGCCACCGTGTTCAAATCCGGTTTTATTTGTTTTCAAACTGCACCAAACTGCAGTGGGTTCCCCATCCCCAGCGTTTGTTTTCATTTAAATTACATAATATTACTACGTGCATCTAGTTCCTCCTTTTTTAAATTTTTTCTTGTTTATTATTTTTAGCCCTCTGTGCCAATCACACGCGATTACAAAACGCGTAACATTGCATCTAGCATTTTTAAAAGAGAAATTGAAAGTAAAAACTAGTTTAGACCTGAAAAGTTATTATGAACACAACAGCACTAATGATTATAGTAAAGATAAAAAATATTTCATTTTGTGAAGCTTAACATGTGGTTCCTACACAAGGCATCGTGGAAGCTAAGGATATTATTAGTAAACAGCAAGATGTCGATAAGTTTCACTTGACTTCCTAGTCTCGTAATTTGATGGATAAAATCCCTATCGGACACATTTAGGGTATTCCTGATCGACAAGACAGGCCCATATCACTAACGACGATTTGCAGTAGGGTTTTAGAACATATACTGTATTCGAACATTTTGAAGTACCTCGAAGAAAACGACTTATTGACATATATTCAGCACGGATTCAGAAAATATGTTTCTTGTGAAACACAACTAGCTCTTTATACTCATGAAGTAATAAGTGCTATCGACGGGGATGTCAAATTGATTCCATATATTTAGATTTCCAGAAGGCTTTCGACACCGTTCCTCACAAGCGATTTCTAATCAAACTGTCTGCCTACGGAGTATCTCCTCAGCTGTGCGACTGGATTCGTGATTTCCTGTCAGAAGGGTCACAGTTCTTAGTAATAGACGGAAAGTCATCAAGTAAAACAGAAGTAATATCCGGCGTTTCCCCAAGGAAGTGTTATAGGCCATCTATTGTTCCTGATCTATATTTATGACATAGGAGACAATCTGAGTAGCCGTCTTAGATTGTTTCAAAATGATTTAGACAAGATATCTGTATGGTGCGAAAAGTGGCAAGTGACCCTGAATGAAGAAAAGTGTGAAGTTATTCACATGAGTACTAAAAGAAATCCACTAAATTTCAATTACAAGATAAGTCACACAAATCTGAGGGCTGTAAATTCAACTAAGTACTTAGGGACTACAATTACAAATTACCTAAATTAATACGATCACATAGATAATATTGTGGGTAGAGCAAACCAAAGACTGCGATTCATTGGCAGAACGCTTAGAAGGTGCAACAGGTCTACCAAAGAGACTGCTTGCACTACGCTTGTCTGCCCTATTCTGGAGTACTGCTGTGCGGTGTGGGATCCGCATCAGGTGGGACTGACGGATGACATCGAAAAAGTACAAAGAAGGGCAGCTCGTTTTGTATTATCGCGAAGTAGGGGAGACAGTGTCACAGACATGATACGTGAATTGGAGTGGCAATCATTAAAACAAAGGCGATTTTCGCTGCGACGGGTACTTCTCATGAAATTTCAATCACCAGTTTTCTCCTTCGTTGGCACCCACCTACATAGGGAGAAATGGTCATCACGATAAAATAAGAGAAATCAGGACTCGCATGGAAAAATTTAAGTGCTCGTTTTTCCCGCGTGCCGTTCTAGAGTGGAACGGTAGAGAGACAGCATGAAAGTAGTTCATTGAACCATCTGGCATGCACTTTATTGTGAATAGCAGAGTAATCACGTAGATGTAGATGTAGAAGACGTATGCGACCTGAATATGGGTAAATGGTGTTCTCTACCTCCGGTCACGTATCAACGAGCTGCACAGCCTAAGTCACGACAAACTGCGGCTGCTATACACTCAGGCGACAAAAGTCTTTCGATACCTCCTAATATCGCGTCGGACCTCCTTTTGCCCAACGTAGTGCAGTAACGCTTCGTGACAAGGACTCAAGTCGCCGGAAGTTCCCTGCAGAAATATTGACCCACGTTGCCTCCACAGTCGTCCGTAACTGCTTAGGTGTGGCCGGTGCTGGATTTTGTACACGGTCTGACCTCGCGATTATGTCTCGTGAATGTTCGACGTGCCGGCCGTTGTGGCCGTGTGGTTCTAGGCGCTTCAGTTTGGAACCGCGCGACCGCTACGGTCGCAGGTTCGAATCCTGCCTCGGGCCTGGATGTGTGTGATGTCCTTAGGTTAGGCCAGTATTACACTATCAAATTTCTTTGTCAAAGATTTGATCAAAGATGTGATCAAATATTCCGTCAAATAGATTTGACAAAGATCTTTGAGGTAGCGCTAGAAGGGGTATTACACTTTCATCATATTTTTCGTCAGAGTTCAATATGCCTGACAACAACAACTTGTTATTAACCGCAGCAGTTGCATGTACCACAATTGCACTGTGTGCATATGCGGAAGAGAAGCGGGGGAAAAAAAGGAAACATACCTGGGTGAAGCCGTGTGTTTTACAACGACACGATAAAAACATTCAACAAAACTTGTCACGTGAGCTTATAGTGGAAGACGTCAAATCGTACATCAATTACTTAAGAATAGATGAGCATACGTTTCTGTATGTGCTCAATGAAGTGTATCCTCATATCACAAATCACAATATTCACTTAAGAACTGCTAAATCTGCAGAAGACAGGCTCACTGTAACACTCTTGATTCCTTGCTATAGGAGAGGGTTAGGTTAGGTTAGGTTAGGTTAGGTTATATCATGTCAGGTTTCCGATCTTCTTAATCTATTTTTGTATTCAGCGGGCCTCACGTTCTAAAGCGCCTCATCAGATTCATACATCTCTATTAATTTTGTAGTTGTCAGCACAACCAATTGTATTTGCCGGCAACGTTTATAAAACAGCCAGAATGCTGAAGCGATGCTAGCGCTCCATGTGGTAACATGTCACATTGCAGTGAACAGAAAACAAGCGACTTCTTTGATCAAATCTACAGCGAAGCCCTAGATTTGATCAAATATTGGACGACATTTGACAAAGTTCCCTATTACACCATCAAATATCTTTGACAAAGAAATCTGATAGTGTAATACCGGCCTTAGTTAGGTTTAAATAGTTCTAAGTTCTAGGGGACTGATGACCTCAGATGTTAAGTCCCATAGTGCTCGGAGCCATTTGAATGTTCGACGGGATTCTTGATGGCCATGTCATTCGCTCGAATTATCCAGAGTGTTCTTCAAAGGAATGGCGAACAATTGTGGCCTGGAAACATGGCGCATTGCCATCCACAAAAATTCCATCGTTGTTTGGGAACATGAAGTCCACGAATAGCTGCAAATGGTCTCCAAGCAGGCGAACATAACCATTTCCAGTCAATGATCAGTTCAGATGGACCAGAGGACTCAGGCCGTTCCACGTAAACACAACCCGTACCGTTATGGAGCCACAATTAGGTTGCACAGTGCCTTGTTGACAACTTAGGACCGTGGCTTCGTGAGGTCTGGGTCACAATCGAACCCTACCATCTGCTCTTAGCAACTGAAATCGGTACTCATCAGACCAGGCCACTGTTTTCCAGTGTCTAGGGTCCAAACGATGTGGTCACGAGCCCAGAGAGTGCTGTAGACAATGTCGTTCTATTAGCCTCGGCCGTCTGCTGCCACAGCCTCATAACGCCAGACTTCGCCGCACTGTCCTAAGGGATACGTTCGCCATACGTCACACGTTGATTTCTGGTGTTATTTCATTTAGTGTTGCTTGTCTCTTAGCACAGACAACTCTTCGCAAACTCTGCTGTTCTCTGTCGTTAAGTGAAGGCAGTCGACCTCTGCGTTGTCCGTAGTGAGAGCCAATACCTGAACTGGCTACTCTCGGCACACTCTTTAATCTGTGGATCTCGGATTATTGAATCCCCTAACGATTTCCGAAATGGAATTTCCCATGTGTCTAGCCTTAACTACCACTCTGCGTTCAAAGTCTGTCAGTTCCCGTCGCGCGGTCATAATCACGTCGGAAAGCTTTTCACAAGAATCACCTCAGTCTACCAATGCAGACAGATGACAGCAGAAGAGAATTTTACTGATAGATTTTATGCACTATTTTTCTGTGTTAAAAGAACATTTTTTGAAATTAGTGAGAGATAGTCGACGAATGATGGGCACTATTTCGAACACACCACACGAAAATAACTATCAGCTGTTTAGATACTACAAATAAAGCTTTTTGCTAGTGGCAGGAGGCCTGTTAATAGCGTGATGTCTACGTAAATCAACAGTCAAGCTGGACGCGAAGCTGGGAAAGGATTAAGGGTGTGTGCTGGTAAAAGGAACCTTTTACCTGCCTTGGGCATGGATGTGTGTGATTTTCTTAGGTTAGTTAGGTTTAAGTAGTTCTATGTTCTAGGGCAGGGGTCTCCAAACTTTTTAGTCCGTGGGCCACATTGACTCCTCCACGAAGTCATAAGGGCCAAGATTTACCTAGTGGGATTAAAGTACCCTAGCACTCATGGATCACCGTAATTTAAGGCTAAAGGAAAGATTCAATCGCAAAAATCTAAGGTTGTGGGAATAGCTAGCACTGAAACGAACTACAATTTTAATTTAATTACATAATTTTGATTGCTGACCGAAATTCTGTCGTATTTTATTCTGGCGAATTTCACCGACAACTAAGTATGTCACTGCACATTCTTCACGAAAGCGTCCTGCAAAGTGAGCGAAATCTCAAAATCATTGTTAGCAACACTATTACTGCAAGACGTAACAGAGGTAGTGTATGTCAACTATTTGAAATTTCAAGCGGCGCAACAAGAAGTTAAGTTATGTAGTCTTGTAGCGAGGAGCAGAGCCAGTGTCGCGGTGTTATTGGTTGCGATAGGCCTCGAAACTCAATTGTTGGCAGTTTAGGTACCACCTCAATTATTTGGCGGGCCGGATACCGGGGATGTCCGGCCAGCCAACGCGGGCCGGTTTGCGGGGCGTAGTTTGGAGATCCCTGTTCTGGGGGGCTGATGACCTCAGATGTTAAGTCCCATAGTGCTCAGAGCCATTTGAACCATTTGATTATTATTGCCCCGGACATTATAGTGCGCGCAAAATGCCCTGGCCGCTAGATACACAGTTGGTTGCGTTAGCGAGTGGAGAGCGGCAATGGCGAGGGCTCGCTCAGAGCGCTGTAAGGGAAATGTCATTCTAAACTGAAATCTAGACTCACATTTTTGATAGCTATTAAGCGGGGCCCCTCCACGTCCACACTTGCATGGTGACCGTTCAAAAAGATTTATCATCTCTCCTTTGTCAGTGTCTAAAAAGATTCCGCCGAAAATACAGCGATTTATTTTCGCCTGCTTTGTTAACCATTTATAACTTTCAAAAAAATGGTTCGAATGGCTCTGAGCTCTATGGGACTTAACAGCTATGGTCATCAGTCCCCTAGAACCTAGAACTACTTAAACCTAACTAACCTAAGGACTTCACACAACACCCAGTCATCACGAGGCAGAGAAAATCCCAAACCCCGCCGGGAATCGAACCCGGGAACCCGGGCGTGGGAAGCGAGAACGCTACCGCACGACCACGAGCTGCCGACTATAACTTTCAAAGAAGGATCACGAGTGGGGAATTCTGAGCAAAACCTATACATTTCTCTTGTTGACATGTTAGAATTTGCTTCTTTTGCCAAAAATCAGCGGAGTTTACACTGTCTCACCTCAGTGGCTTCTTGTGCACCGCAACTGCGGGAGAATTCTGAAACAGTGGTTCATAAATTAAGTGACTAGCTGAGGAAAAGTAAGGTCAGCATCTTATGAAAAAGCACAAAATAAACATGTAATGACTTCACTTATATTGTTCCAAAACCCACAGCATTTCTCGTTTCACTAGCTATCGATCATAGAAAAAGCCTGTAGTTAGTGGAATGACACAGTAGATAATGAATTGCTGCGTGATAACCATACAGAAAAATACTCTCTTCTTTATGAGCTATCACTTGCCAAAACCTCGTTTCGATATCTCAAACCGTTTAAGAAATGTGAGGAACGTTGTGGATATTTCACTCTGGCTTTATCGCTGGCGAGGCACGAGCGGAAATGAGTGTGCTACGTCAGATCAGTTTCCTCGAGATTGGTGACAGATAGAGACCTCCAACCAAGTCTGAAGAAAAAAATCCATATGTTGGCTAAATTTCATACGCAGCTACATATTATGTAATATGCACCAGACGCAAAATCATAGCGACCCCTATTTTTCATTGCAAACAATTTCGAATTTCGCCGAGTCTCACTTTCACATAAATATCTCAATAACTATGACCATTAACGAAATGATGAGCACATCATAACAGACATATAAGGCTACAAGCAAAGCAAAACTGAAACATTTTTACAGGATAGGAATAGCTCTTGGAAAATCGTTTGTGAAAGATTGCAGGGCGTGCGCATCGATTTTGTCATCGCCGACCGGCCGAAAGGTAGGCAAATGACTGTCGGCATCCCTTTCTGAACAAAGGTATAAAATCGCCCAGCCCTTTCGACGAAAAATGGTCATTGCGCATCGGCCACTGCGCATTGATCACCGTATCCTGCGCGAGCTGTAAAAACGGTGGGACATGGTTCTTATTAGGGTGTGTGATCACCAGGGACGGTAACGCTCTGCAATGCGTTCCGACGCTATCCACATGTTTGGTCAGGAATTCTTGTGGTAGGTTACCATGCGCCCCTGAAGAGAAGCACACAGGGAAGGAATACAGCGTCACAACAACGTTAACCGGTGACTGTACCGTGTTCAAAGATCTGGAGGACAGAATGCCCGAGCTATGTAATGCTTGTAACCTCCCCCTCACTTATCGACCTTAATGACAGTGGAAAATTAAACCGTGTGTACCTAACGGAAATTTGGGAAAAGCAATCGTCACCGAAGTTAATCTGTCAGTAAAGAGGGAGGAAGGGTTACGTCTAAATGAAAGGAAAAATGCAAACGGAATTGGTGGAAATTAACTTTGAAAAAGGGTAAAGTTAATAAAGAAAGTAAATGTGCGGTCGTTACGTTAGCAATTAACTCGCGTTAATTAGATATTTGAGATTTGGGGAAAATTACGGTCGCGAGTCCTATGGACAACTACTATAATAACTGAAAAAGAAAGGTTAATGTACATATAATTAGCACTAAAAGCGTGACAACTGAAGGTTGGCACGTGTTGTGTGAAAAATGACTGTTTGTCAGAAGTAATAAATTTTGCTACACTCTGACTTAATTTGGCAAAAGAATTAATAAAACCGGAAAATAAAAAGTTAATTTAGTGACTGAAATTAATAGTGAACTTTCCTTCTGAAACACTACGAAATCAAATAAAACAAGGTTAGTCTTGGACCACCTCGACAATCACCGCAAAAGCTACTTGAATCTACACAATTTAGAAATAAGAGATTTAATTTCGAACTTGATTTAAATGATTTTGAACAATTGACAACAATAAAATTTAGTACGTACCAAGCCGAGCTGCAGTCACAGGTAAGCTAAAATATGGTAAAAAAACTCGCACTCTTAATTTCTGCTTGTCTAATCTAAATATTGTAGCCAGTTATGAATACTTTAGGCTAACTGAACTATGAAATTAAGGCAGTGAAATGGAATGATATTACTTTAATGCTGGCGTTTGAATTTCAACGACACTGGGGTTCATTCCAGAAAAGGAAGGGACCCTGCTTGGTAATGCAATTGGGACAATGAGCAACAAAGGTTCATGCGAAGTTGCTGTATTTTTGTGATTTAAATGGAACAGTTTGAAAAGCTGATGTCTGCCATACAGTTCTAAAACATTACGTGCTTTCAGTCTTCCTTGTTGGTTGATTGAGGGTTTGAAGTCATCGATCGAGGAGGTGGCAACAATCACTTATTGTCGGCCATCGCTGTTGCAGAAGCTGGATGTTGGCGCGCCTCCTTCTCGACACAGTCACCAGGCGAAACGGGCTCTTGATGTGTGCCAGCTAATGTTTCCTGTCCGCGACAACGTGCCAGAAACTACCATAGCGAGTTGAGCGCAATTACATGCTGCCAAACCGCGCAAGCGCAGCAACTCGCGGGAGCGTCACTCAACACACCTGCTCCACCGACCTACTCCAGCTAGACTGCTCTACCCGCGCTCCACGCGGCAGAGCCAACACTCCCAAAGATCCTAAACACTTTGGTTCTCCACACGACCTGTCGATGTAATCGTTCGATAGCATAGTTTTCCCCTGGCAAGACCCAGCGTAAAAATACAAATACTCTCCTGGAAATGGAAAAAAGAACACATTGACACCGGTGTGTCAGACCCACCATACTTGCTCCGGACACTGCGAGAGGGCTGTACAAGCAATGATCACACACACGGCACAGCGGACACACCAGGAACCGTGGTGTTGGCCGTCGAATGGCGCTAGCTGCGCAGCATTTGTGCACCGCCGCCGTCAGTGTCAGCCAGTTTGCCGTGGCATACGGAGCTCCATCGCAGTCTTTAACACTGGTAGCATGCCGCGACAGCGTGGACGTGAACCGTATGTGCAGTTGACGGACTTTGAGCGAGGGTGTATAGTGGGCATGCGGGAGGCCGGGTGGACGTACCGCCGAATTGCTCAACACGTGGGGCGTGAGGTCTCCACAGTACATCGATGTTGTCGCCAGTGGTCGGCGGAAGGTGCACGTGCCCGTCGACCTGGGACCGGACCGCAGCGACGCACGGATGCATGCCAAGACCGTAGGATCCTACGCAGTGCCGTAGGGGACCGCACCGCCACTTCCCAGCAAATTAGGGACACTGTTGCTCCTGGGGTATCGGCGAGGACCATTCGAAACCGTCTCCATGAAGCTGGGCTACGGTCCCGCACACCGTTAGGCCGTCTTCCGCTCTCGCCCCAACATCGTGCAGCCCGCCTCCAGTGGTGTCGCGACAGGCGTGAATGGAGGGACGAATGGAGACGTGTCGTCTTCAGCGATGAGAGTCGCTTCTGCCTTGGTGCCAACGATTGTCGTATGCGTGTTTGGCGCCGTGCAGGTGAGCGCCACAATCAGGACTGCACACGACCGAGGCACACAGGGCCAACACCCGGCATCATGGTGTGGGGAGCGATCTCCTACACTGGCCGTACACCTCTGGTGATCGTCGAGGGGACACTGAATAGTGCACGGTACATCCAAACCGTCATCGAACCCATCGTTCTACCATTCCTAGACCGGCAACGGAACTTTCTGTTCCAAAAGGACAATGCACGTCCGCATGTATCCCGTGGCACCCAACGTGCTCTAGAAGGTGTAAGTCGACTACCCTGGCCAGCAAGATCTTCGGATCTGTCCCCCATTGAGCATGTTTGGGACTGGATGAAGCGTCGTCTCACGTGGTCTGCAGGTCCAGCACGAACGCTGGTCCAACTGAGGCGCCAGGTGGAAATGGCATGGCAAGCCGTTCCACAGGACTACATCCAGCATCTCTACGATCGTCTCCATGGGAGAATAGCAGCCTGCATTGCTGCGAAAGGTGGATATACACTGTACTAGTGCCGACATTGTGCATGTTCTGTTGCCTGTGTCTATGTGCCTGTGGTTCTGTCAGTGTGATCATGTGATGTATCTGACCCCAGGAATGTGTCAATAAAGTTTCTCCTTCCTGGGACAATGAATTCACGGTGTTCTTATTTCAATTTCCAGGAGTGTAGTATTTACAAAACAAACCAATTATACATCGACATAAATGCATATGTTGTAATTGTAAAACAATTACAACATATAAAGACGCACACATATCATATCTTCAGGTAACAAAATAAGGAAAAAATTTATAGTACAATAGATGGAAATAGGAGGAAATGCATTTCCGGCGTTACATGCTTCCCCTCACCCAAACGATCATAATAGAGAATTTCCCTGGGTCCATTACGCTTTCCCAACATCCACGAAGAGCAGGCGCCCCGCTCCTCGTTGGACCAGCCCCTGTGCACTTAGGACCATACCGAACGGTGCAGTCGATGCGCGGGTGTCGACGGGACATAACGCACTGGTCGTGGGGCCAAGTGATCACCACCATTCAGGAGTGTGAGATCGCGTGCTTTGCTGTCCTGTTTAAATGTGGTTGCAACTGCACCCGCTGTTTGAAGTAGGTCCTCTCTTGCTGCTGCACAATATTGCGGTCATCTGCTGCTGTAGTTGACCACCTCCTCTCCTTCGTACAGCAATGCTTGAGGCTTGGGACGGTCGCCAAGCACGTGAAATAATACTGTGAGCAATACCAAGCTCGTGGGCTAAACTCGTCACACTTCTGTTTCCCCGTGATTCTTTCCCATGTGGAGTCATGCAAACGTTGTTTCCGGGGCACCAGCCACCTAATATAGCGTACCTGGTTACTTTAGTCTAATATTCATCGAAACATTTACATATTTGCGAAGATAGTCCTCACATTGGTTAGTATCCGACGACTTGGTACTGCGCTGAACGACTTTCGGGAATTTAGGAAGACGGAGTCTACCTGTTCACCTGCATCTATAATGTGCAATATCTGCTTCTTCTTCCTAGCGCCTTTCCGTTGGAACTGTGTCATTTTCAGGATAAATGCACGCCATTTCTAACGAACTAACGCTTCCCGTGGGTTTAGGCTTATTGATCTAAGATCTGCATGCCTATTGTGTCCAGCCACAGTAATTTAGGTCTTCCACGTTACCTCTCGCTTTCAACATTAAAATGATGGACTGAGCTGATGAGCGAGTCGGGCGGTGCTTGTACAATGTGCCCGTACCAACGAAGTCTCTATTCTTGCACCTTCTGAAT
This sequence comes from Schistocerca gregaria, assembly GCF_023897955.1. Taxonomy (NCBI): domain Eukaryota; kingdom Metazoa; phylum Arthropoda; class Insecta; order Orthoptera; family Acrididae; genus Schistocerca; species Schistocerca gregaria. Next base: position 523,765,019 of record NC_064925.1, on the reverse strand, counting down.
GATTAGAGCCACTCTAGCTAGTTGGAATCGTTGTCTCATTGATTTGGTCGGGCAGAGAAATTAGTTATCTTCTCACTATCCGCAATTCCGTGTCATATAGCGATTGCTCGGTGCTTCTAGGCGAAGGGCAACAAGTGATAAAATCGAATGCAATTGGGTTCACCATTGTGCGGTATATCTTCGATTTTAGGTGGATAGGCATCTTATCACAAAGAAGGCTATGACTCGTCTGAATCGCATCCGGTCGCTGTGGTTCTTGAGCTCACGTCCTCTTTCAGATAGCCGTCACTACGTAGTCGGGAAACTAGGAATCGAAACGTATCCACATTGTTGAAAGGAGCTCCATTAACTTGCATGCTTCCAGGAGATTTAATCGTTTCGAAGTACTCGGTCTCTGGCTTTTCAAATGTTTGTTTAATAGTGTGCAAGGTAGCGTTATTGAATAAACAATATGTGTAGTTATCTGACATTGTCAGAAGGAAAGCGACCTCTATACAAACTTAAAAACACTTTCAAAATACAACTTTTATTGCCTAGTTTCAGCAAAGTCATATTGCCATCTTCAAATCTTCTGACACGTGAAGATGGCAATAGAAATTTGCTTAAACTAGTAATTAGGATACGTATCACCTGAGATCTGGGCAATAAAACCTCTATTTTGTTAGCTTTTTTTTTTACATTTAATCAAGTTGCATTACACACGAATTTTTTCCTGAAGAAAGAAGCTTGTTTTCCTTGACGAAGATCATAATGTTAGAGCTTATGATAAGCTGAAGGATCCTGCAACAGACGGACATCAGAAATATTAGTCTGCCATTCTGTGCATCCGAAACCTTACCCCTTTCGTAAACAGCAGTGATAACTAACTGCTCCTATAAGAGTGTTGTGTTCGCTAATCCCCCTTCCATTGCTCACACTCCACAAAGTCACTAATCTTGTTGTCATGCCAGTACAATACTAAATCGCTACGTACGGAATATCTGATGTGGGGTATCGCTACCCAAAATCTGCGAGAATTTGAATATTGCACACAAACAGTGAGTAGTTCTAACTTGCGCCACCAGGTACCGCTATTTGTGTCCCTCTCAGCTGCCAGATGACGTTATTCTTCGGCCTGAATGTTGTAGCTGGGTGTTGATGAGCGTTTTTCGAGTCAAGTAATAACAAGGTAGAAACAACCGTTCCCATCACAGCAAAATCCTTTCTGTCCCACACCATCGCTAAGCCACTTTCTCCAAAACCTTTTCAGTAGCAGGGACTCGATCCTGGAAAAATCTCCCGCGTTATCTTAGAGAACTAAATAACATCTCCAGTTTGTGATTGTTTTTCGCCGCCACGCTCCTTCGTTCACATGTATCGTCTAAATCATCAGTGTTTGTGCGCAGTGCCGACATTTTTTCTTGTTTTTTCGTCGAGTGTGAACGGCTTCATGTTTTTAATTGTACTACAGTTTTTTAACCACCAGTCTATTACTTCTCTGTCTTCATTTTTCTCTTTTATTGTATTGCTTGCGGCTGAAGAGCGGAGTAAAATTTTCCGCTGCCAGCCCACCTTGTATGATGTGCAAAATAACAATAAAGAAAAAAAAATCTCCAGCTTCAGAAAACAGTTGATGACATACCTATTGAAGCAGAAACAATAACTACTGTATCCCTGTACGCACTCATTACTCTTTACATTTTTTTCAGCTAGATCATCCTCATTACCCAGTGCTCTCAACTGGTGTAGTCTCCTTAAAATTCCTTTTCCCAGCACTCGCTGTATCAAGAAATACCTATAGGGCGTACATGAAGTCCGAGAACACTTTCAATTATTTACTGCACAAGAACTAAACATTGTACAAATGTCATACATATTACATTTTGAAGAGAAACTCTGAAAGTTTCTTTTTTTTTTCAAACATTCGATATGCGAACTATGAGTGATCCGGCAGACGTCAATACGGTATTCTTGCCATACCCGTCCCAGCATGGCATCGTCGGCTGTGGCAGTCGCTTCCCTTATTCTTTCCCGGAGCTTTGCTACATCACGTGGTAGAGGCGGTACGTACAACAGATCTTTGATGTGTCCCCACAGAAAAAAGTCACACGGAGTGAGATCTGGTGATCGGGGAGGCCATTTCATGAAACAGCTCCATCCGCACCTGAACTCGCTATTTTGGCGACTAGCGCCGACTATCTGCAAGTTACCAAACTACGCTGGGGAGGTATTCATGAAAAAAAACTTTCAGGGTTTCTCTTAAAAACGACATATGTATGATATGTATACAATGTTTGATTCTTGTGCAACAAATAACTGAAAGTGTTCCCGGATTTTATGTACAACCTGTACTTTGTACACCTCTAAATTCTTTTCATAACTGCCATTACCATTGTTATTACGGTTATTATTATTATTATTATTATTATTATTATTAGTGGCAGCAGGACAGCAATAATAGAAGTACCGCCAATACTAATGTTATTAGTTCTTAGTTAGTACTTTTATTCACATTGTCTCTACAGACTCTTAAATTATTTTATTACTATTTGTCACATTAAAATTGTTGTAATTTCTATGATGTAAAAAAGTACTGTACGTGTGAAACCCTGCTCCAATGTAAGAGAGGGCATGAAGGCAATTGTCTGATCTAGTTAAATAAATAAATAAACGATTTAAAGATGACCGGAAGTCTGTTGAGTATAACAAACGCTCGGACCGACCGTCACCATGCACAGTTCAGAAAAAGGCCGGCGAAAATGCGTAAAGGGATCCAGGAAGAGAGAATAGATTGTCTTTGTGAAATCGTTGGAATTTTATATCAGCCACCTCAATGAATCAATTGAACGCGGGAGGAATCGCAACTAAGTTCATTCCTTGTCCTTTGAACACCGACCAACGGGACTATGAGATTCAGGTGTGCACTGAACTGCAAACAACAGTTCAAGATAATCCCAATCTTCTGTCCAGGATCCAACTGCCTAAACGGTTATGATCCTGACAGCCCCGGAACTACGATATTTCCGAACTGGGGCAAAAACTTGATAGTATCACCGCCTCCTCCTCCCCATCCCACTCGAACGTTTGAGACAGGACATCAAAAATTTTGTAGTGCTCATCTTTCTGAAGAGGTTGAGGTATAAAATATATATGTTCGAGGAAATGTAATACATGTTATTTGGTCTCAAATGTGCTAGAGTGCAATGCCACGCCTCTTTACACAGTATTCTTCTATCGCACGTCACTGTATTTCGTTCTGGATTTCAAACGTGGATTTTTGTAATGGAAGCCATCAAGCCTACATTCAGGACAATGGAAATTACAATGTCTTGTGCTGCCTCTCCTGCTCCCAGTCGACCGATTTGACATCCTACCCCTCCCCTCCGCCCTTTATAAAAATCAGAATTCATACTGGATGGAATTATTTGTGACCGAGAGACTAAGAACCGTTCAAAAAAAGAACTATTCAGAAAATTTACACTCTTTCTCGCCTATTAGCTAATAACTTAGTCGTCTGTGTGGCATAAAATTAAACATAGGAAACATAAAATCATAAAGACAAGAGACAAGCAAGTCTGTATACATTTCTTCAATCCTTAGGTCCCTGCATTTTTTTCTCTCTAATCTTGCTACAGTTTTACACGGGTTGCTTTCCTTTCTGCGAAAGAATCCATTCCCTCGTCAAAGTTCGTCAAACGTTTTTCTAAATGAAAAATCAAAATGCCTACGTCTAATACTGAAAAAGCTTTTAATACGAATAGTACTCAAGACTGGGGTGGTTTCTCGATTTGATTACGTCTATTTTGTCATAGTCTGCCAGATAAAACGAAATATGCCTTTCTAATACTGCAACAATAGTAACACACGCAAAATAAGCGAGACTGTTTTGGCATAAAAGGTCATTTTTATCTACCCCATTTATATAAATAACACGACAGAATATAATTCATGAAGAGCCAATATCAAATGTCTACTAGGCCTACAGCGCGCAAAAAGTTTTATGTTCCGAAATTTAGTGCACTTCTTGGCTTGCTTTCGAATACACGATCGACCACGTCTGTCGAGTCCTCTTTACAGCCTCCCGCGCTGACGAGCGCTCAAAACGAACCCACTACAAAAATGAATGTTGAGTCTAGAGATGTTTAACAGTGCGCTGACCCGCCTCATAGAGGCTGTGTTAATCTGTCTAGATGCAACAACGGTGACTTCATACGACCTACATCGTTGTCGACGCTGCGCGTTGTGACTTACAACTTTCTGTTTGAGAAGATGCATCTGCCGGCAAAAAGAACATTGGAGAAGAAGTTATGGTTTGGCGAGAATATGCTGCGGTGCCTACACTGAAAGGACTGTATACAGTGATAAGGATGAACTAGTGAAGTTAGAAAGCGATGTTCACTATCTGATCAACAGTATGCGAAAACCCTATGAAATGCGGAATTGACCACGAAATATCACGAGAGACGGTCCCACCATTATGAGTGGAGATGGGGAGTAATGCGTCGTCAGTAGAAAAGCAAGAACAGAAAATGGGTCCGTCCAGAGAGCTCAGTAACTTCGAATGTGGACTAGTCACTGGATGTCACTTGAGTAACAGATCCGCCAGGAACATTTCTAATGTGAGTGTGAAGTGGAAACAGGAAGAAACAACCATAGCTAAATCAATACATAGAAAGCGTTACGAAGATGTTTAGCCAACTCTCTGCGAGAGAGGCGCTCTGCCTCGCGTTGTAGCTTGCTGTCCAGGTTTCGAGAGGGTGCGGTTCTGGATGAGGTATCGAATATATTGCTTCCCCCTACTTATAACTCCCTAATTCCCGAGGAGATCACGAATGTAAAATTAGAGAGATTCGAGCGCGAACGGAGGCTTTCCGGCATTCGTTCTTCCCACGAACCATACGCGACTGGAACAGGAAATGGAGGTAATGACAGTGGCACGTAAAGTGGCCTCTGCCACACACAGTTGGGTGGTTTGCGGAGTATAAATGTAGATGTAGATGAAGAGCAGATAGACCTCATGTACTGGAGGACAGGGACCGACAAGCAATGGGAAGGGTGGCTGTTAAAAGTCACATGGAGTACCGTGGTTGAGCAGCTCCTTATAAGCCACATATTTCATTAATCAGTACTAAGCGATGCTTGAGGTGACACCACTGGACGATGGGCGACTGTAAACGAGTAATTTAGAGTGATGAATCGCTCAGTACTCTGAGGCAATGCGATGAAATGGTTTGGGTTTGGCAGATGCCAAGAGAACGTTACCTGCCATCATGTGTAGTGCCTGCAGTGAAGTCCGGAGGAGGTGGTAGAGTGTGTTTTTCGTGGTCGGGGTGTGGCCCCCTTATTGCGCTTTAAAAAATGCTGAATTCGGAGGGATATGAGTGTATTTTACAGATTCATGTATGGAGTACAGTAGAAGATCTGTTCGGAGACGATGACTGTATCAGCACGACATTACACCGTGCAATTGTGAGGCAATAGTTAGTGGACAGTAACATTCCTGAAATGGACTGGCCTGCCCAAAGCCCCGATTTGAATCCAATGGAACGCCTTTGGACTGTCATGTTTGCTTGAATGGTACACTGTGATGCGTTTTGGATCAGGTTTGAGGAAAGGAAGTGAATTTCGCTTCAGGCCCCAGCGTCTAACAGCTTCTCTGGTTTCAGCTCATGAGGGAGAATTGTCTGCCACTGCCCCACCTCATTGGAAGTGTCCTCAACGGAGTGCAAACCGTCAATAACGCGAAGAGTCGACACACCTCATATTAATCTCCACCAATAAGTGTCTGGATATTTATGATGAGTTGGCGCGCATTGGTTTCAGGAATGCTAGCCTCCTGTTCATGCTACCGGATGCACACACGTGGAATCATTGTAATAAAAGCGAGAACAATAACATTTATGTTGCAACTTCCCGTTTCTTGAAGCGTTACAAGACTAGAAAACATTCATAAGGAAGGTGGGTTCTTGTCAATATATCGCTCTTTGGAAGTTATTCTGCACGAGTAGCACCACGTCTACCATCAAGCACAATAAAAGACGAGAAATGACGGTGCAGTTTTTAATCGAAGACTGCCTTTACTATGCACAATATATCAATAAAAGGTACTACAGAACTGTACTACATGCAGCCTTATTGTAAATAAGACTACGTTACTGCAATTACTGCTCTGCTAGCTTGCATTCTCCTTAGATGAATAGCATTTTTACCCTCTGTTCGTCGGTCAGTACTGTAATCAAACAAGTCTTCAACTAAATACGCTTGACTGAACGACCAGTGTGCATTTTCCTTGTGCTTCCATTTGTTTATTGTCAACTCCATAAAGTAGGCGTGTTACATTACCGCCTGTACGTGCCCTGCGTGCTGTTACAAGAGAGTAAAAGTCAGTTTTCTGTTACGTTTTTAATAATCTTATGTTTACGTGAATGGTACACTGTGGTACGTTTCTGAACGTGACTGGTACGCTGTGGTACATTACCGTGTAAAAAAATGAAGTCCTATGTAAAAAAAAAAAAATCGTACCGCCGTCCATATCTTTGTAACGAACGAAGTTACAAGAAAAGCAAGCAGGTTGGTTAGTGTTCCCAGTTAGCTAAACAACATTTGCTTGATACATTTATTTTATTTTTCTGTTGAACAAAAAATTATTTGGAGTGGTCTAGTAAATAGCACGCCCTGCATAACTGCAGGGCTCAACTTCTTTTGCAAAAAGGACTGAGACTCCAGCTACTAGCGCACGTAATGATATCTCTCATTAGGACTCTCTTCCGTGTAATTGCTGCCACACCGTCTACTCTGGCACCTGCAATCCCCACTGTGTTTAACACACATTCGGCTACCAAAACTGCCTTTCTTTTCTTTCTTAATCTTTACTATCATTGTCACTGCAATCTTATCTTTCAGAAGATGCTAATAGGGCTTTCGAACAATTTAAGTTTTTCGTATTATCGACATTGTAAGTGTTTGCTTGTATCACACTTCTTTCTATATTTAACCATTACAAATGACTGGTGAAAGCCCGCGAGTGTAAAAATAATGGGTTTGTTTGTAAAATATCTTTTCTGGTGCCAGTCACTATTTTCTTTTCATTTATGTTCTGCTTTTCGGGAAATGACATCCAATTTTGAGTACGTTTATCGCTTTCTGAATTGTTCTATTGTCTTTACTGTACTGCGTAAAAACATGCACAATATTTAAGCTAACGATCTATATTTATATAGAGTTAATTGCCAATTTGGAAAGCACCACTACTTACAGTTTTCTTGTGATCCACTTGTACAGAAACACGCACATATTAAACATCCAACTCAATTTTTTACGAAGAATGTACCATGACAAAGTAAACGTACAAAAAAAGTTACAAAGATATTTTTACAAATTGCAACAAAGATAACGCCATAGGATATGATACACTATTCCTTCATACAGATGGGATTTATCTAAATAATCTGCATTAACGGGAATCATTTCCCGGAAAGTATCGTGTAAAACACAAATTTAAAAAATAGTGACTGGTAGGAGAAAAAGTTATTTCATAAATAAACCCTTCATATCTTCTATTATTCCGTCTCTAATGGCCTCAGTGTCGACGGGACGTTAAACCCTAATCTTCCTTCCATTCTTCCTTCTTCTGTTATTGTTCATCATAAGTGTTATACATAAGTGCTCTACAATAATTACTGGAAACAGTAGTTAAAGAAACTGTTTCATTGTTGTCTTCAGCCCGAAGATTGGTTTGTTGCACGTATTACAGTGACGTTAGTCCAGAGACAATAGTTACGGCTGAGGAATTCACCGCCATTGTTTATTCTTTGTAATTTACTGTTTGTCATAGTTTAGTGTTTATCAGAGTAATAATAAATATATGGTTTTAGGGTTTCACACGAATCTATTAATCCAGTGATTCCGGAGAATAGTGAGCGACTACATAGATGGCCCAGATCGAAAAAAGAATATAGTGCAAATCACAAATAAAAAGCAGTATAGCACAACGATGCCAGAGCAGAGGTCGTATTCGGCAAAACGATAGCTTCCACTACAGCAACCAGAAGTACGACTACAAAATTACGTTTCCCGAAATTTTGGACTACATTACCAAAACAGTGGTTTGTGAGAGCGGAGAACATTTTCCAGCAATATAATGTAAACAGCGACAGTGACAAACTAAGCTGTATTTTCACGAATATGGACCAAGAGGTAACAAAGGCAGCACAAGATCTCGCCATGAAGCCAGTTCATGAGAAATGGTATCAAGCCTTCAAAGAGACAGTCATGAAACGATTAGTATTCCCCAAGGAACAACACATGCAGCGTGTTTCGTTTCAGGAAGCAATCGGAGATCATTCCCTCAGAATTACTGCGACATTTGCGCAACTTAGCAGGACATAGTCTATTTTCGGACGAAACATTACGTACTATGTGGCTCAACCGTCTTCCAACAAAAATCAGATTAGTACTTGCAACCCCCGATAACTTGTCACAACCGGACTTGGCGGAAAAAGCGGAAGTGATCTCCCAGCGACCTCAGCATCAAGGAAATGTACCGCATTTAAGGGGGAATCAGATGATAGACTTCCAGAGGACAGCACAGAAGAGAGGACGGTGGAAGTGGCGCGTATAGAAACTAAAGAAGAAGATAACAAACTGTGTGGACCGTTGAGAGACCTACAGCGCCGCTTTACGATAGTGGAAGAACTCATCTCTCGTCGGCGTCAAGGGAGACGTGGTGTTCTCAACAGTACGGCCACAGGCCACTTTCGAGAAGGGAAAATTCGGTAGCGTGGTGCTTGTATCACAGCAAGTTCGGTTTTCGGGCTAAGAAGTGTGAACACCCACGCGGCTGATAAGAGGCGTTATCGATCGACAACAACGGTTTTATCGCCACCATAAACCTCAACGAGAGACAGGAGCAACACAACGTGACTGCCGCGCGAAGTGTTAATCAATAAATCAGCAATACCAAAGGCGTATTTTTGTCAAGGACACTTTGAACGGGAAAGAATACCGTGTCGACAGTGGATCAGATGCTAGCATTCTGCCATAACAGTGCATTGCGAAGATGTGACCCAAGCATATGTTTACGCTGGAAGCAGCGAATGAGACAACGATACGGACATATAGACGATGAGGTGATTTCAGGGTGTTAAACGCCAGGACAGTACCACGAACGTTTAGCAGTCCCAAACTTGCAGTACTCTACGGGTTATGTTACAGGCGACAACAGTATTCCGTGCCATAGATTATGATAATCCGTACACCCAGATCCCTATGGTTCTTTGTGATATTCCAAAAACTGCTGTTATAACACCTTTCGGCCTATTTGAACTTCAATTTATACCATTTGGGTTACGGAACGCTGCACAAACGTGGCATAGATTCGTAGTTGAGGTCTTACGTGGAACAATTTTTTCTTTCCCCTATATCGATGATATTTTGATGTTTTCGCGAGACGAGGGAGAACACAAGAGACAACTACGACGACTATCCCATCGCTAACAAAAATTTTACGTCCTTCTAAACTCTGATAAACGTACACGAGGAAAAAGGAAGATCAAAATTCTGTGGTACAACGTAACAGAAGAAGATACACCACTTACCATTAAAATTGCTACTCTAAGAAGAAATCCACATGATAAGGGGTATTCATTGCACAAATAATACTAGAACTAACATGTGATTACATTTTCACTCAATTTGGGTGCATAGATCCTGAGAAATCAGTACCCAGAACAACCACCTCTGGCCGTAATGTCGGCCTTCATACGCCAGGGCAATGAGTCAAACCGAGCTTGGATGGCGTGTACAAGTACAGCTGCCCATGCAGCTTCAACACGATACCACAGTTCATCAAGAGTAGTGACTGGCGTGTTGTGACGAGCCAGTTGCTCGGTCACCACTGTCCAGACGTTTTCAGTTGGTGAGAGATCTGGAGAATGTGCTGGCCAGGACAGCAGTCGAACATTTTCTGTATCCAGAAAGGCCCGTACAGAACCTGCAACATGAGGTCGTGCATTATCTTGCTGAAATGTAGGGTTTCGCAGGGATCGAATGAATGGTAGAGCCACGGGTCGTAACACATCTGAAATGTAACGTCCACTGTTCAAAGTGCCGTCAATGCGAACAAGAGGTGACCGAGACGTGTAACCAATGGCACCCCATACCATCACGCCGGGTGATACGCCAGTATGGCGATGACGAATACACGCTTCCAATGTGCGTTCACCGCGATGTCGCCAAACACGGATGCGACCATCATGATGCTGTAAACAGAACCTGGATTCATCCGAAAACATGACGTTTCCCCATTCGTGCACACAGATTCGTCGTTGAGTACACCATTGCAGGCGCTCCTGTCTGTGATGCAGTGTCAAGGGTAACCGCAGCCATGGTCTCCGAGCTGATAGTCCATGCTGCTGGAAACGTCGTCGAACTGTTCGTGCAGAGGTTGTTGTCTTGCAAACGTCCCCATCTGTTGATTCAGGGATCGAGACGTGGCTGCACGATCCGTTACAGCCATGCGGAAGATGCCTGTCATCTCGACTGCTAGTGATACGAAGCCGTTGGGATCCAGCACGGCGTTCTGTGTTACCCTCCTGAACCCACCGACACCATATTCTGCTAACATTCGTTGGATCTCAACCAACGCGAGCAACAATGTCGCAATACGACAAACCGCAATCGCGATAGGCTACAATCTGACCTTTGTCAAAGTCGGAAACGTGATGGTACGCACTTCTCCTCCTTACACGAGGCACCACAACAACGTTTCACCAGGCAAGGCCGGTCAACTGCTGTTTGTGTATGAGAAATTGGTTGGAAACTTTCCTCATGTCAGCACGTTGTAGGTGTCGCCACCGGCGCCAACCTTGTGTGAATGCTCTGAATAGCTAATCATTTGCATATCACAGCATCTCCTCCTGTCGGTTAAATTTCGCGTCTGTAGCACGTCATCTTCGTGGCGTAGCAATTTTAATGACTAGAAGTGTATAAGCCCCTTCTAGAGTGCGTCCAAGCAATAGTAAATACGCGCCAGCCAGAAACATACCAAGAGTTACGTCGTTTCTTGGGACTGATAAATATTACAGATGTCACTTACCACATTTTGCTGAGATTCAAGAGCCGCTTAACGCAGTGCTAGTAGGTAAACATCCCAACGGTAAACGTCAGCTGCCGTGGTCACAGCAGATGACAGGAGTTTTCTCTAAACTCTTTATTCTTTGGTGTCGGCTACTCAGTTATGTCATCCAACTCATACTGCAGAGCTGGCTCTAATGCTTGACGCAAGCCAGAGTACCATTGGTGCAGCAATGCAGCAGCGGGTAGCAGGGGTATGACAGCCATTGGCATCCTTGGCAAGAAAGCTCACGCCAGATCAAACTCTGTGGTCAGCTATCGATAGGTAGTTATTTGCAGTGTATGAAGAAGTAAAATATTTCCTTACACATTTGGAGGCAAGACCCTTCTCTATTTATAGACCACCGCCCACTAGTCAACGCCTTTGTCAGGATCCACTAAGAGAGTTCACCGCGTCACATCAGACATCTGGAATTCTTAGGGCAATTTACAACTGACATAGTGGCTAGGACAACACTGTGGCGGACTGTCTATCAAGAGCGCGTACAGCGATTCAAGAAATTTCAAGGGCAGCTATTGTGTCGGCGAAAAAAGTGGACCAAGAACTTCAGAGATTAAGGGAAAACAAAAATTCCAGTTATGATACGAAATAAATTTATTTATCGGCCGGCAAACTACATTGTCGTGCGACACAGAACGCGGTCAGGTTCCCGAACAATACCGTAAGACTATATTTCACATGGTACACGACCTTTCACATCCAGGAATTCGCGCAGTTTTACGTGGCCGAACGCAGACGAGGATTATCGACAACTGCCAAGGGAATGTTTACAGTGTCAACAATTTAAGGTCGGACGGCTTGTTTTTGCACCCATTGGCAGTATCAGTACTTTAGCAAAAAGACTAACCCCTATACGTGTAGCCAGCGTGAGACTATTACCCTTGTCGAAGGATAGAGGTACCTACTTACAAATAAATTATGAATAATCAGCCTCGATTGCGAAAATTCCCGGTGTTTACCCAGGTTTCAACGTGGATAACCACGCCTTCTTCAGAACAAAATAAAAAACAGCTTCCCTAAATGGGCATAGTCAATTTCTAAAATGAACACCCACAACAGCAGGTCCCCATAAAATTTATTAACATTACACGGTACATCCGTACCAAGTCAATAACACTACTTAACTGTGTGTGCTGCCTCGCCCCAGCCAACGTGCGATGGGTCACAGGCTCTCCACTTAGATAATTACGATTGCTGACGCGCTGCAATGCTGAAAGTTCTTGTACCTACTTACAATGATTGACCGCTCTACATGTTGGCCAGAAGCTGTATCGATTACAGACATCTCGGTAGAGACGGTGGCTAGGAACTTTTTCAATGTGTGGATTGTCAGATTTGGAGTCCCAACCAGGGTAACAAGCGACCGGAAACGTCAGTTCAAGAGTGAACTTTTTTCAGGCTTACTAGATTATGTGGAATTTCCCAAGCTATATTCCTGCCAGCAATGGCGTGTAGTAGAAAGACCCCACTGAACTGTTAACGCTCCACTCACGTGTCACCAGGAGACACGTACCGAGCTTCGCCGGTAGTGCTGCTCGGATTACGAACAGCTGTTAAAATAATTACCGACGTTGCACCAGGTCAACTGGTTTCTTGGCCAGCAGATTCGTGTTCCTCCGATTTAAAAGAACAACGAAATACAATGTTATCTTCAGCTAGCGTGCTACAATACTTCTTAGAAAAATCACAACGTCCAATGCAAAACTTCGTCTGGAGGCTCCTATGCGTCATAGTACAAAACCTGTTTTTATGTATGAATATCTTCACCGATGTCTACATGTGTGGTTACGAGTAGATACAGTCAAACCACCACTGTGACCGCCATATATGGGACCATACAGAGTACTAAAGGGTAAGACACATACTTCTGTCACAGAGCAAGAAGGCAAGTGCACGACAGTATCTACAGAGAGACTAAAACCAGCGTATGTGGCACAGGAGGAGGACACAGCGCAGCCTACGACACTCGGAACCACAAACAATCGACAAAGCGGAGAGACATAACGCCTGACACTACAGAGTGAGGAGAAAAGTAGTTCACAGACGTTTCAGAAGATAGAGGATGAGCAGCCAGTTGAGCACACAGTCCAGGCTGAATATATACTACGGTCCATTAAAATTGCTACAACACAAATGTCACGTGCTACAGACGCGAAATTTAACCGACAGGAAGAAGATGCTGTGATATGCAAATGATCAGCTTTTCAGAGCATTCACACAAGGTTGGCGCCGGTGGCGACACCTACAACGTGCTGACATGAGGAAAGTTTCCAACCGATTTCTCAAACACAAACAGCATTTGACCGGTGTAGCCTGGCGAAACGTTGTTGTGATGCCTCGTGTAAGGAGGAGAAATGCGTACCATCACGTTTCCGACTTTGATAAAAGTCGCATTGTAGCATATCGCGATTGCGGTTTATCATATCGCGACATTGCTGCTCGCGTTGGTCGAGATCCAATGACTGTTTGCAGAATATGGAATCGGTGGGTTTAGGAGAGTAATACGGACGCCGTACTGGATCCCAACGGCCTCGTATCACTAGCAGTCGAGATGACAGGCATATTATCCCCATGGCTGTAACGGATCGTGCAGCCAAGTCTCGAACCCTGAGTCTACAGATGGGGACGTTTGCAAGACAACAAACATCTGCACGAGCAGTTCGACGACATTTGCAGCAGCATGGACTATCAGCTCGGAGACCATGGCTGCGGTTACTCTTGACGCTGCATCACACACAGGAGCGCCTGCGATGGTGTGCTCGAATGGCAAAACGTCATTTTTTTCGGAATAATCCAGGTTCTGTTTACAGCATCACGACTGTCGCATCCGTGTTGGCGACATCGCGGTGAACGCACATTGGAAGCGTGTATTCGTCATCGCCGTACTGGCGTATCACCCGGCGTATCACCCGGCGTGATGGTATGGGGTGCCATTGGTTACACGTCTCGGTCACGTCTTGTTCGCACTGACGGCACTTTGAACAGTGGACGTTACATTTCAGATGTGTTACGACCCGTGGCTCTACCCTTCATTCGATCCACGCGAAACCCTACATTTCAGCAGGATAATGCACTACCGCATATTGCAGGTCCTGTACAGGCCTTTCTGGACACAGAAAATGTTCGACTGCTGCCCTGGCCAGCGCGTTCTCCAGATGTGTCACCAACTGAAAACGTCTGGCAAGTGGTGGCCGTGCAACTGGCTCGTGACAACACGGCAGTCATTACTCTTGATGAACTGTGGTACCGTGTTGAAGCTGCAGGGGCAGCTGTATCTGTACATGCCATGCAAGCTCTGTTTGACTCAATGCCCAGGCGTATCAAGGCCGTTATTACAGCCAGAGGTGGTTGTTATGGGTACTGATTTCTCAGGATCCATCCACCCAAATTGCGTGGAAATGTAGTCACATGTCAGTTCTAGTATAATATATTTGTACAATAAATACCCGTTCATCATCTGCATTTCTTCTTGGTGTAGCAATTTTAATGGCCAGTAGTGTAGAACGCGGGCTGGAAGAAAAGTCGTACCTCGGCGCCCCTACACTCCAGACGCCTCGTCACCCAATAAACCGCAACCACGGAAACAGCAAAGAAGGGCATAGCACCGTCTTTGGTACGAACGTAGTGAGACACCTCGATCAACAACAGGACAGTCCAGTGAAGTGTTCTCCCGAGTTGGACGTCGCATTTATCCTATGTGCCCAGTGATTCCTTGCGCACCAGGGTTCCAGAAAAAGATTTTTGCTATCGGAAGGGAACAAACAGCAGCCACATTCTCCAGAGAGTCGCCACATAATGGTACCTGCATGCTCCACATTCAGAAAGGGAGGGTTACTGTGGCGACGTATTACAGTGACAGTAATCCAGAGACAAACAGACAACGGCTAAGGAGTTCACCGCCGTTGTTTATTTTTTGTAATTTACAGTTTGTTGTAGTTAAGTGTTCATAAGAGTAATAATAAAGATTTGGTTTTTGTGTTCGACACGAACCTATTAATCCAGTCATTTCGGTGAATAGTGAGCGGCTACAAGTTTATCCTTAGCATGCCTCTTCATCTCTGCATCACTACCACAGCCGGCATCCATTTGAACCCGCTTACTCTAGTCATGCCTTGGTCTCCCTCTGAAGTTTTTCCAACCACATTACCCTCCAATACTAAATAGGTGATCCCTTGATATCTCAGGATGTGTCCTATCAACCGATCCCTTCTTTTTAATCAAGCTGTACAATAAACTCCTTTGTGTCCCACTTCGATTTAGTATCTCTTAATTTGTTACCCATCTAATCTTCAGCATTCGTCTGTAGCACCACATTTCAAATTACTCTATTCATTTGTCATTCGTCCATGTTTCTCTTCCGTAAAAGGCTACACTCCAGGCAAATACCTTCAGAAAAAGTCTTCCTAACATTTAAATCTATATTAGAAGATATCAAATTTTCGTAGGAGGAAGCGGCGGTCGGGTGACTTAGGGTGGTAGAGGTAGCCCAAGTGAGATATCTTCTCACCATTTTCTTTGCTTAGTGGAGATAATAGAGGTGTGGTGCATTATCATGCTGGAAATTTTCTGGGGGACGTTGGGTGTGACACTTTCCTGCCAAAATTCAAACTTCCTGCCATCTTGAATGATGTCATGGCCGCCATCTTGAATGACGTCATGCGATGTTGCAAGTCTACACGACGCCATCTTTGACGACATCGTCTCCACCATCTTGGATACATCTGGCAACAATGCAGAGGGGCTGAGACTGACATTATCCAAATACTCCTTTCACCTTCTAATTTTACCCTAACATGCAAGAATGCTCTGTGACTCCCATCAGCATAAATTATGCGCTACGCTCGGGGTGTTAGAAATATGTAGAGCGTTGTCTGATACCTCGATTATGCATGTGTTCGAGAACTAACAATGAATGGATGTACTGCTCAGTAATCTATCTACATTCGCAATGAGACTCGCAAAGTGGAGAAGGGGTGCCTTGACCTATGATACTAAAACTGAGAAACATGCTGTCATATCATTAGTCGGTGTTGAAATTAGTGTAAAATTGCTAAAATTGTCCACACTATCAACTGTGATGCTTATTATTAGAGTACATCGACATGTATTTTCTATCCCATCTATCCACTGGTACGCTGTTGGTTACCAAATAATGACTGACTGGCATCGCTTGTTTGAGTTGGAGAAAGAGTTTTGGGAGCTGGGCTGTACTTTCTGGGGTGGATAGCACCGAAACAGTGTTCGTGTACATGACGGCAATATGAGGAATCAGTCGAAACAGAATGTAGAGTCATCAGCTATTCCGTCACTATTACATATGAGTTCAAATGTAGAGCTCGTGAATTACCTTCAGACTGTAGTTTGGAAACTCTACACAATGCGAACAAACTCTTCCAGTCGCTTTATGTTGTAACTGTCTTTTATTTAAAATCGTCCAGCGTGTGGCGTGTTGTGGTAGCCGCCATAACAACATGATTTACACAGTGCGATGTCTAGTTTCCTGCGAGAGACCGTAGAACCTGACGCAGGTCTTGTAGTCGTGGCAGAAAAACGAAATGCTTGGCAGCGTGTTAGAAAGCAGTGTATCAAACAACTAAACAGAGCCACAGGGAGCCTCTCTTGCGACTTACAGTATAGTCTGTGGGATACAATCATTCTCCTAGAGTATCGGTGTATACTTAATAGGATCGTTCCACACAGGCAACAGCAGCAGCAGTTTGGGGTATAAATTCAGTGAGGGGTGAGGTGTTCCATTAGGAATGCTATAAGCAATGCTATTCTGGGAAGCATTATGATATCTACTTATCCGCACTGGACCCCTGCCTCAGCTATGGATCATCGTGCAGGCATCGGTGCCTAGGTGAGTTCTATATCAGAAGAAGTTAGTGGATCTTTCATATTTGGTAATTTTTCTTTGTTGGATGGTACAGAATAACGATGTTAGCATTTTGGGCTGATAGATGTGAATGGATACGGATCTGCTTTCGACAACAGTATTGGTACCTGGTTTGGAGATGCATCACAATGCGTGCATTTCCACCGAATGGTCAAAACACAGTCCTGGTGCACTAACTCACCTCGTTCTGTTTCTACATGGGCCACGGAAGGTGGTGAATAAGTCTTTCTCCTCCTTCTGCTGAGTTCTGACTTAAATTGGAGTGATAACAGAGCTAAGATGTAGAAATGGGATCAGTTGCAAGATGCGCAGGGACTGGCTAAAGCCACGTTGGAATTTTACTGTAGCAGACAGATTCGAGAAAGATGTCTCGTTTCGAGATATAAGAGTGTCAGAAATATGATTCGCTTGTGGCTGAGATCCAATGCAGGTGTGTGGCTGAATGGAAAGAATTGATTCCAAATAATGGACATCATTTCTAGCGGATAGCGTAACACTACACATATGAAAACCTAGTGGGCATTTCATACAACCTCTATCACCACACCATCTACTACTGTTTGTGAACTTCTGAATCAGTCATCGCCTATAACCCAATGGATATATCAAAGAACCTCTGACATGGCATCAGGTCAGAATACGTTACAAGTACTATACAAATACCTATCTGGGGTGTCGTGAGGACGTCGCAAATACTTCTTACATATCACGTTCCTTAGCCGAATCACTTTCAAAACTTAGCGATTTTATCACGAGGTTGCATCGTGGGCCATGTGTAACCGGAGTGCAGGTCTGATAACACACATTCCTACAGTCATCGTCTTGGTATTTGTCCAGAAAAACCACCTCATTCACAGGTAATGTCGTACCTCGTTTTATAAAGCCAATATAACTTGTATGAATATCAAGAGCTCAGATGGGAACCCAGTTCTAAGCAAAGAAGGGAAAGCAGAAAGGTGGAAGGAGCATATAGAGGGTCTATACAAGGGCGATGTACTTCAGGACAATGTTATAGAAACGGAAGAGGCTGTAGATGAAGATGAAATGTTAGATATGATACTGCGTGAAGAGTTTGACAGAGCACTGAAAGACCTGAGTTGAAACAAAGCTCCGGGAGTAGACAACATTCCATTAGAATTACTGACAGCCATGGGAGAGCCAGTCCTGACAAAACTCTACCATCTGGTGAGCAAGATATATGAAACAGGCGAAATACCCTCAGACTTCAAGAAGAATATAATAATTCCAATCCCAAAGAAAGCAGGTGTTGACAGATGTGAAAATTACCGAACTATCAGTTTAATAAGTCACAGCTGCAAAATACTAATGCGAATTCTTTACAGGCGAATGGAAAAACTGGTAGAAGCCGACCTCGGCGAAGATCAGTTTGGATTCCGCAGAAATGTTGGAACACGTGAGGCGGTACTGACCTTAAAACTTATCTTAGAAGAAAGATTAAGTAAAGACAAACCTACATTTCTAGCATTTGTAGACTTAGAGAAAGCTTTTGACAATGTTGTCTGGAATACTCTCTTTCAAATCCTAAAGGTGACAGGGGTAAAATACATGGAGTGAAAGGCTATTTACAATTTGTACAGAAACCAGATGGCAGTTATAAGAGTCGAGGGACATGAAAGGGAAGCAGTGGTTGGGAAGGGAGTGAGGCAGGGTTGTAGTCTCTCCCCAATGTTATTCAATCTGTATATTGAGCAAGCAGTAAAGGTAACCAAAGAAAAATTTGGAGTAGGTATTAAAATCCATGGAGAAGAAATAAAAACTTTGAGGTTTGCTGATGACACTGTAATTCTGTCAGAGACAGCAAAGGACCTCGAAGAGCAGTTGAATGGAATGGATAATGTCTCGAAAGGAGGATATAAGATGAACTTCAACAAAAGCAAAACGAGGATAATGGAATGTAGTCGAACTGAGTCGGGTGATGTTGAGGGAAGTAGATTAGAAAATGAGACACTTAAAGTGGTAAAGGAGTTTTGCTATTTGGGGAGCAATTTAACTGATGGTGATCGAAGTAGAGAGGATATAAAATGTAGACTGGCAATGGCAAGGAAAGCGTTTCTGAAGAAGAGAAATTTGTTAACGTCGAGTATAGATTTAAGTATCATGAAGTCGTTTCTGAAAGTATTTGTATGGAGTGTAGCCTTGTATGGAAGTGAAACGTGGACGATAACTAGTTTAGACAAGAAGAGAATAGAAGCTTTCGAAATGTGGTGCTACAGAAGAATGCTGAAGATTAGATGGGTAGATCACATAACTAATGAGGAGGTACTGAATAGGATTGGGTAGAAGAGAAGTTTGTGGCACAACTTGACTAGAAGAAGGGCTCGGTTGGAAGGACATGTTCTGAGACATCAAGGGATCACCAATTTAGAATTGGAGGGCAGCGTGGAGGGTAAAAATCGTAGAGGGAGACCAAGACAAGAATACACTAAGCAGATTTAGAGGGATGTAGGCTGCAGTACTTACTGGGAGATGAAGAAGCTTGCACAGGATAGAGTAGCGTGGAGAGCTGCATCAATCCAGTCTCAGGACTGAAGACCACAACAACAACAATAACTTTTAACATGGATACTTGTGTGCACCTGTAGAAGCAAGACCGCTTGTGACAGTAACATACACTAGTTGTTGCAATCGGTTTTTTTTTAAATATCTGCCTGATTATGTCTCTCTTTCTAAGAGACAGTGATAGCACTCGCAAGAAAAACCTAAGAGACATGTCCACCCATCGTTGATTTTCGGTCAGTATTATTTCGTATCGTAGCCAATCAGCTATTGACAAAGTATTATACTTAGCAGTAGAGGCCGGCTGGTGTGACCGTGCGGTTCTGGGTGCTTCAGTCTGGAACCACGTGATCGCTACACTCGCAAGTTCGAATCATGCCTCAGGCATGGATGTATGTGATGTCCTTAGGGTAGCTAGGTTTAAGTAGTTGTAAGTTCTAGGGGACTGATGACCTCAGATGTTAAGTTCCATAGTGCTCAGAGCCATTTGAACCATTTTTTAGTAGTAGGGGATGCATTATATGTTCAAATTTGAACATCAGGTTTATAAAGCATGTGTTTGTGGAAAGGAAATGACTATGTCCAGTCGCAAGAAGGGTATGGATTTGACTTGCAATACAGTGATAGCAGAGGGAAGAGTATGTCAAGTTATAAGAATGGTACAGATATTTCTGTTTCCAGAGACACAGCCATCAGCAGGGTGTATTTCCGATACTTCGCTCATTGTGGAATGCCTTTCAATTGAAACAGCGATAGCAACATTTAATTGTAAGTACAATGATGAAACATATATGTGACCAGTTTTCTAGGATGATTCTGAGTATGTGTGGCCTGTGGTGGAAATGATTCACGTTTCCTGTTAATAGTAGGAGCTGTCAGAATGGAGAGGCCTGTTGGAGCGTAGGAATGTAGATGAATTAATTGTGTTGTCCTCTAGACGACCAGATAGCGAACTAATACTTAGTATATGTTGCACGACTTTCATGATCAAGTAGAAATTTTAGGAGATTGAATATGGAGGAGCGTTTGCGCTGGACCATTATTCCCTTCCATGTAAATTATTCAATTGACTCTTTCTTCACATTTCCTGTCTTTATTTAGTTGAGAGAATATCGACTATGGTGTGTGCGTGTAGCATGTGGAAGACATGTTTGCCGGTTCTCTAGACATTAGAAACACCTTACTTGACCTTGTAAATTATAGGGATGATTTCGAATCTGTTACAACACTGCGATCGGTTTCGCGAGTGGAAATATAATTTTTCGTCTGTTTGTTTCGAGTTTTCATGTACAAGGTCTTCTCAGGCAGGATAAGCGCTAATGCTTCGGGTTTGTATAGAAATAATTTCCAGTCTATATCTTTGGAATTATGTTGTGCAACCGATGCTGTTATGCAGGCTATGTTGCTATGTGCTCGATATCGAGAAGTACGACGAAAATGGCATAATATTATGGTAACCCATGCAAAAATACATGTGTTCTTGTAATCCCAGAGTCTGGAGATGGGTGTCGAAACACGAGGAAGCAGGCAGGTCCGGACCAGTAACAGTAACGCGTTTTTACTGAGGGTGGAAACGAGCCAGTCTTTGCACAACAGTTCTGAGAGTGGCTTCGATCCACTGACAACTTTCTGATGTAAAAGGGATGATTTTGTATATATGGCGGAGGATATGACTGTATGTTTACTACATCGACACGGTACGCGGTGATATATTGCTGGGTTGAAAATCGGTTTCACGCTCTAATATTCAAGCTCCTATCCTCAGTCGGAGAGTAGTGTAATTGAGTAAGTGTCTTTCCGTATTTGGCGATATGTATGTCACTTTGCGAGGTTTAGTTGTCAGTCCAATTTGGAGATCAATGTAAATTTTTCTTTACCACTGAAAGTCACATCTGTAGAAAGAAAGAAAGGATGGATGGCGCTTCCCTTGGACTGAGGAGAATGTTGACATATAGCTGCTGTGAGTGTAGGCATACCATATTTTTTTCAGGTGCTGTACAGATATAAAAGTTAACTGCATTGTTTGTGTAAAATGTGTATATAGTGCATTGTAAAGTAACTGTTGCTTGTGTTTTGTAAAATGTGTACATATTGCATTGTAAAGTTACTGTGGTTTATGTTGTGGCATGACTAGAGAAGATGATTGTGTGTCCTATCATGAGGGATGTGTAGATTCAGCACATCGATAACCGCAAGGGTATGAAAGAGATTTTTTATGTGGAAAATTATGTGTGCTATAGATACTGAGATTCGTTCTAGAAGCACAGCCGTCAAGAGGAAACATTACCTGTACATCGATCAGTGTCAGACTGTAGCAGCAATCGTAATATTTAATTGTAGTTACACTGGGAAATATGTTCCTGGCTTCCAATATTCTTGTGAGTCTTGAATGTATTTGATTATATGTAGACAACTTTGTGGCTTTAACTGTCAATGCAATTTAGCAATCTGTGAAAAATAATTTTACCACTGAAAGTCTCATCTGCAGAAAGAAAGAAAAGGTGGATGGTGCTTCGATACAGGCAGCATCAGTAATTTGGCGAGTAAATTCGATAAGAGCCAATCATAATGCTCGATTCATTCGCAAGAAATCCTTAGTGCTGGCATATAGGATTCTCTACATAGCAGTGGGAACATTTGTGTGTGTTGAAAGCAGGAAGGGTAACACATGATGGACGGGGTATTACGTTAGGACCGATGAGTGCATTCGATGTTATTCTGCGCTAGTTTCGTAAACAGGTTCTGTTGGGGCAAGAATTTCCGTGCATACAAGCTGAGACATCACGAAAACTCCTAAAAAAACCGCATGTTAAGTATTTCTGGGACAATATGCAGTTTACTAGAGTTCGACTTGGTAATTGTTTTAGATGGCCATGTGGCTTCAGTATAACATTGAGAACGTTGCTAGATGCGCTTGCGATGGTATATATACTCCTGGAAATTGAAATAAGAACACTGTGAATTCATTGTCCCAGGAAGGGGAAACTTTATTGACACATTCCTGGGGTCAGATACATCACATAATCACACTGACAGAACCACAGGCACATAGACACAGGCAACAGAGCATGCACAATGTCGGCACTAGTACAGTGTATGTCCACCTTTCGCAGCAATGCAGGCTGCTATTCTCCCATGGAGACGATCGTGGAGATGCTGCATGTAGTCCTGTGGAACGGGTTGCCATGCCATTTCCACCTGGCGCCTCAGTTGGACCAGCGTTCGTGCTGGACGTGCAGACCGCGTGAGACGACGCTTCATCCAGTCCCAAACATGCTCAATGGGGGACAGATCCGGAGATCTTGCTGGCCAGGGTAGTTGACTTACACCTTCTAGAGCACGTTGGGTGGCACGGGATACATGCGGATGTGCATTGTCCTGTTGGAACAGCAAGTTCCCTTGTCGGTCTAGGAATGGTAGAACGATGGGCTCGATGACGGTTTGGATGTACCGTGCACTATTCAGTGTCCCCTCGACTATCACCAGAGGTGTACGGCCAGTGTAGGAGATCGCTCCCCCACACCATGATGCCGGGTGTTGGCCCTGTGTGCCTCGGTCGTATGCAGTCCTGATTGTGGCACTCACCTGCACAGCGCCAAACACGCATACGATCATCATGCACAGCTGCACATACGGTTCACGTCCACGCTGTCGCGGCATGCTACCAGTGTTAAAGACTGCGATGGAGCTCCGTATGCCACGGCAAACTGGCTGACACTGACGGCGGCGGTGCACAAATGCTGCGCAGCTAGCGCCATTCGACGGCCAACACCGCGGTTCCTGGTGTGTCCGCTGTGCCGTGCGTGTGATCATTGCTTGTACAGCCCTCTCGCAGTGTCCGGAGCAAGTATGGTTGGTCTGACACACCGGTGTCAATGTGTTCTTTTTTCCATTTCCAGGAGTGTAGTTAGTTGCAGGGATGCGTCAGCCGCACTTCATACATGGCCCTTCAGAATCGCTAGGGAGAAAGCAGCTTGTGCTATTCTGGAACGGATTTCTGCAGCATCGCTCAGCAATTATCTTTTCGGCAGACTGCAGATAGAAGGAGGATAGTGGTGAAGACATGTGTGCGCAGCCCACCTTGGAGCCTCTGAGCTCTGTAAATAAGTCTTTGCTCCTGTCTGGTAGCATCATCAACGGCTCCTAGGTGATCTTGTATTTCGAGAGGAATTTCTCAGGAACCAAGTATCAAAGGGATGTCGCCGCCTCATGCGTGTGGGACCTGAATGGGCACCTGTGTGTCGTTTGACAGCTGACAGCCGCGGAACTTTTCGGGGCTGTCGGTAGCCTCCTGTGTGGTTTAGTGGACAGGTGGCTGTGGACGGTGTCTCCATATGTTGTTTCCGTGTCTGTCGATTTATTTGCGCGTGGGTCTGTGGGCTGTGCTATGCGTTATTTGGACAGTTTACCAGTTGATTTCGTGTCTGCGCGTCTGTGTACTGCATTATTTAAGGGGAGTTTGCATGTCTGTACTGAAATTACTTTGGTAAGTTAGGAGTTGTTTACATGTCTGCAGAGTATTGTTTAGGAGTAGTTTGCAGGTCTGTGTGCTGTGTGGCGTGACTCCAACCATGTCAGAGTGTGTGTTTTGTATCAGTATGATAAATAAACTATCTCAAATCCATCCCTAAGGAAGTCGTTCCAAAATAAATAAAGTACACTCCTTACTCTCTCCAATAGCCCAGTGCAGACAGTCATCTTGGATTATGTCACGGAATGGATGAAAGCGCATTCTGGTGATAATAGTTTGTACTAGCTCCATACCTCATGGTGACGACACTGTTTCCCGCCATTTTCCCCCACCTTCTTGGATTACGTCACGGGATGGACGATAGCACTCTCTAGTGGCAGTACTGTGTACTAAGCCTGGACCTCATGGCGAGCACACTGTTTCCCCCCTCCCCCTCTTGGACAACAGTACTTGCGTGATCAGCTGACATCATGACCACCATCTTAGATGACAGCGTCCTCTGGTGGCAGTACTGTGTACTAAGTGAGTTGGAGGCTGGATCTTGTGGTCAACACACTGGATAAGTGTACTGCATCATATTGTTTAAATAAATAGTGCATGCAAAATAACAAAGACTTATGTCTAGCACAGGTCAAGTCCTTTTCCCGCAAATCCCTAGGAGCAGGCAGCGGTCAGGTGAATTAAGTTAATGGAGGTGACCTTTCTTTCCCACCATTTTCTTAGATTAGTAGAGATACACGAATTGATCTATCTTCCCACCAAAATTCAGACTTGGCTCCAGTTTCTAGGATTAGGTGGCGGTTGGATGTCTTAGGATAGTGAAGGTAGCCCAAGTGACCTATCTTCCCACAATTTTCTTAGGTTATTTGCGGCTGCATTGGCCTGATGGAATCTGAACTTCCCACCAGGGGGGACATGCGAGGGGGTGGCACTTTTCCGCCATCTTGGATAACGGTACTTGCGTCGTCAGCTGACGTAACGGACGCCATCTTGGATGACGTCATCAACTGATGTCACGGACGCCATCTTGGATAACGGTCTTTTGGGATGTACCGCCTTTGCCCCAATACTTACACTGCTTGACAAAACATTCAGAAGACATAGTCGAATGTCAAAGTAACTTTGTATATGTACACATCATCGGTGGATATGTAAATGGTTAGAGCTGGAATTCTCTGTGGCAGATGGAAAGGCCAGCACAGCCACGTGTCTTGGAAGTTACGTGGGCTAGTAAGGTACATACGTGGAGTGAACAGTGTCAGATGTTGAGCCTTCACTGTGAAGGACACAGTCACGTCGCATACTCGTGTGACACAGCATAATCATCAGCTGACACAATTTAAAAGGGGCCTCATTGTGGGTTTCCATTTGCCCGGCTGATTGAATCATGCAACATTCAGATCGTTGCCCACCCTGTCCGCCAAATCATTTATATATATAGAAAATAACAGTGGTCTTATTAACTTCTCTGGGACATTCCTTACGAAATCCTTTTCTCTTCAAAATCGTTCAAATGGCTCTGAGCACTATGAGGCTTAACATCTAAGGTCATGAGTCCCCTAGACTTAGAACTACTTAAACCTAACTAACCTAAGGGCATCACACACATCCGTGCCCGAGGCAGGATTCGAACCTGCGACCGTAGCAGCAGCACGGTTCCAGACCGAAGCGCCTTCCTTTTCTCTGATGAACAGCACAGCACAATATGCTGGTTTCTATTACTTAAGGAGGTTTCGAGCCACCCACATATCTGGGAATCTATTCCATATGCTCATACCTCCATTAACAGTTTCCAGTGGGGAACAGTGTCAAACGATTTTCGGAAATCTAGAAATATCGAATCTGCTTGTTGCCCTTCATCCATAGTTCACATTGCATCATACGAGCAAAAGGCAAGCTGAGTTTCTGAATATGAGATGAGAAACACCATACTTACAGATAAATTAGACGCAGTACTGATGCACCAGAGTGTAAATATGGCCGTTGGAGTAGAAGACATCCGTCAGAATAACTGAGACTTTTGGGAGAGTCAGCCATGACAAAATTATGTCACCTGGAGTGCAATCTATATAATACAGGCGAGATACCCTTAGACTTCAGGAAGAATGTAATAATTTCAACTCCCAAGAAGGCAAATTATGACCGGTGAATAGAATACTACCGAACAATCAGTGTAATTAGTCATGGTTGCAAAATATTGACACAAATTAATAACAGATGGAATGGGAAAACTGGTACAAGCCGACCTCGGAGATTTAGTTTGGGTCCTGGAGAAGTGCAAGAACAAGCGACGCTGCTGACCTTTCGACTTACGCTAAAGGACTCACTGGAGAAAGTGGAGAAAGGCAAACCTCCGTTAATACTGTTCGTAGATTTAGTTTTTGACAATGTTAGCTGGACTACACGCTTTAAAATTTAAGAGATAACAGGTAACAGATAAAACACAGGGCTCCAAAGGCTAGTCATAACTTGTGCAGAAACAAAAAATCAGTTGTAAAAGAGAAAGGACATGAAAGGAAAATCGTAGCTGAGAAGGGAGATGAGACATGGTTATAGCCAATCCCCGATATTATTCAGTCTGCACAAAGAGCAGATTGTGAAAGAAACCAAATAGAAATACCGATATGGACTTAAAGTTCAGGAGGAAGAAAGAAAAACACTGCAATTCGCCGATGACACTGTAATTCTGTCAGGAATGGCAAAGGACTTGGGAGAGCAGTTGAACATAATGGATGTCTTGAAGATGAACATCGACAAAAGTAAAACAAAGAGTATTGGAACGTAATCGAATTAAATCAGACAATAGTGAACGAATTAGTCAAGGGAATATGACACTACCTCTACATCTACTTAAGTACTCCGCAAGCTACCTGACGGTGTGTGGCGGAGGGTACTTCTGGCACCACTAACTGGTCCCCTCTACCCTGTTCTACTAGTGAATGGCGTGTGAGAAGAACGATTATCGGTAAGCCTCTGTATTAGCTCTAATTTCTCGAATTTTCTCGTCCTGCTCAGTTAGCGAGATGTTTGTGGGAGGAAGTAATATATTATCCGGCTTTTCCCGAAAAGTACTCTCTCGAAATATCAATAGTAAATATCTCTATGATGCACAATACCTGTCTTGTACCGTCTATCACTGTAGGTCGCTGAGCTCCTTGGTAACGTTCTTCCACCGTTTTGAACAGGCAAAGCGGTTTTGCTACTGGAATCACGGTGTGAGAAGCCATCAAGTCAAGGACGTCCTGCGTCTTCATGTTTTACCACCCAAGCAGCAGTATAGTGGTGCCATTTTTCGACAGGACAATGCTCGTCTACACGTGGCACATGTCTCTAAAATTGTATGTGTGATGTTGAGAAGCACATCTCCCTTCGTTAGATCTTCCATATCTCTTCTATCAACCCTACCTCGTAAGGATCCCAGACTGATGAAAAATGCTCAAGAATCTGTCGAACACGCGGCTTTTAAACGACTTCTTTCGTGGATGAGTTACATTTTCATATAATTTTTTCCTATGACTCTTAATCTGACACCTGCTTTTCCTACTATTTGTTTTCTGCGGCCATGCCACTTAATACGATATTCCAGTGCCTGCTTTATTTTCTGAGGTGAGTAATGACCTCAGATGTTAAGTCACATAGTGCTTAGCGCCATTTTGTTATTCTGATTACGATACAAAGTTCCTTTGGACATGCATGCATGGTTTCTGGAGGGTGGGTACGAAGCCGGCAGTAGTGGCTGAGCGGTTCTAGGGGCTACAGTCTGGAACTACGCGACCACTACGGACGCAGGTTCGTGTCATGCCTCGGGCATGGATGTGTGTGACGTCCTTAGGTTAGTTTGGTTTAAGTAGTTCAAAGTTCTAGGGGA
The DNA here is from genome assembly GCF_023897955.1 of Schistocerca gregaria. Taxonomy (NCBI): domain Eukaryota; kingdom Metazoa; phylum Arthropoda; class Insecta; order Orthoptera; family Acrididae; genus Schistocerca; species Schistocerca gregaria. The sequence goes on along the minus strand of NC_064925.1, from coordinate 523,737,154 downwards.
CAGATGACCTCAGAAGTTAAGTCCCATAGTGCTCAAAGACATTTGGTGGGTACGAGACATGGTGCCCAGGACTCGGGTTGGGACCCCTGCCCACTTTGCCCCTCCTCCCCCACCCCAACCCTCCATTTGGAAAAAAAATATACTATGGTAAGGCGACCGCTCGCGATAAGCGGAAAACCTGGGTTCGAGTCCCGAACCGGCACAAATTTTGATTGTCTTCTTTCCATTTTACAGCTGATAGTAGTCCTTATTCGGAATTGCGAATTCATTTAATGAATTCCACTTAAGGTCGGTCTGGATAGATAGTCCTAGATATTTTACAGTAGATTCTGTTTCCAGATATTTGTCGTAAATGGTATAGTTGTATGGTAGCGGATTTCTTTTCCTACGTATGCACAGTATTTTCGCCGTCTGCTTGTTATTGCTTACGTTACAACTAATATATCAAACTTCCTGGCAGATTAAAACTGTGTGCCCGACCGAGACTCGAACTCGGGACCTTTGCCTTTCGCGGGCAAGTGCTCTATTATATGAGCTACCGAAGCACGACTCACGCCCGGTACTCACAGCCTCACTTCTGCTAGTATCCGTCTCCTACCTTCCAAACTTTACAGAAGCTCTCCTGCGAAAGGCAAAGGTCCCGAGTTCGAGTCTCGGTCGGGCACACAGTTTTAATCTGCCAGGAAGTTTCATATCAGCGCACACTCCGCTGCAGAGTGAAAATCTCATTCTGGAACTAATATATCGATAAATGGATGAGATAACATATATTGCTACGAAAAGAGCCCTGAAATACTTTTTAGGGATGCTGTGCTGGGACTTTCTCTGTATCATTAATTTTCAACAAAACAAAATATATTATGTTCTTATTATACTGGATTTGGCTTTATATAAAGGGAACATTGTTTCGTTACTGTAACTCGCTATAAAGTTCAAGCTATCTTTCTTACTTTACAGTTATTGAAAAGGTTACTGAAAATTATTTCGTTATCAATACTGATGTTACAGTACGCAATGTATGTTGAACATCAAAATTTTGCAGTGGATTTTTGTTAACAGTAAAACACCAATAAGTACCACGACTAACACGAGAACATGAGACTTATTATCAGAGAAAAAATGTTTTTACTATAATGTCCGCCAGACCAGAACTACGCACAGCAAGATTTCTTTAATGTCATGAAGGTAAATTATCTTTTTGCACTCTTAATAATATATCGTCCGCAGCCCGCGTCCACCTGTAAAACGCATCATAAAATCTGCTGCTCTGCTCTGCAATCCCGAAAGCTGAAAGATATAATTTTAGTTCACTATTAGATGTCCGCTTCTTTGCGGTATGACTGATTTCATTTGCTGCAGTTTGAATGCGCCGCGGCAGCGGCTCGTTCGTTCGTAGCGCAACTCTCCACCACTAATCATATTTAAATAGCTGAAAATGTGTTAAAGGATGGGATAAAATACCAGACAATCTTATTACAAATCATAATGCAAGTTTCCACTAAGTAACTCTCTTCAAAACATTTAGACAGATTAAATTTTTACACACCTTTACAAATCAATGCCTAATGGCGTCCTTCTCTCAATCTTGACAAAAGAATACTACACAAGCATACAATATAGCGTCACAGTCTCTTCCTACTCGCGTAACTCCAAAAAGACGACAGAGAAATTAATGCTCGGTCTCTACTATTTACACTCGGTTTGATATATTTAAATCTTTGTTTGATATTTAATAAGTATTGTCTGTGGCGGTTTCAGTATTCGCCGATACAGAGATCATCTTTAAAAAAATCAATACATAATTCTATACAAGTATAAAACATGCCACATAATGGTTTCTCTTTATTACATAAAGATCACACAGTCATTGTCCATGCAGAAATAAAATTACAATTACCCAATTCAATATCTTTTTCTTTTTTACCACATATAATATGTGTTTTGCCAGGAGACATTACAGTATGTTAGTTTTATTTACGTTCAGACTCAACTGCCAGAGCCTGCGTCATTGATCAGCCTTGTGTAGGTCATTGTGCAAACCGATACGGTCATCTGGCGTTGCTACTTTCTTGTAGGCAATGGCGTCATCTGCGAACAATCTTAAAGAACTTCTGACACTAGAAATAGTAGATGAGTTTTGCTATTTGTGCAGCAAAATAATGACGATGGGAGAAGCAGAGAGGATATAAAATGCAGAACGGCAATACCACGAAAGCCATTTCTGAAAAAGAGCAATTTGTTAACATCGAATATAAATTTAAATGTTAGAAAGTCTTTTCTGAAGGTATTCGCATGTAAGGCAGTCTCTTATGAAAGTGAAACTTGGACTATAAGCAGTTCAGACAAAACGAAAATAGAAGCTTTTGAAATCTGGTGCTACACAAGAATGCCAAAGATTAGAAGGGGGGGGGGGGGGGGGATCGAATAACAAAATGAGGAGTTAGTGAATCAAATTGGAAAAATAAGAAATTCATGGCACAGCTTTACGAAATCAAGTGATCGGTTGATAGGACACATCATGAGCCATTACGGAATGGTCAGTTTGGTAATGGGAGAAAGTGTGAGGGGTCAAAATTGTAGAGAGAGACAATACAGTACAATAGGTAGGTTCAAATGAATGTAGTTGCTATAGTTGTGATGTAGAGATGAAGACACACTCGCACCGAGAGCTCCATCAGACCAGTCTTCGAACTAAAAGCCGCAACATCAACAAATAAACGGTAAAACAATACGTAAAACCTTGAGGTATTCTGGGGAAATTACAGAAAACTTATATCAAGACGAAAGAATAGGAATTTGAAGTCCTTAAGTGCCTTAAATACGGCACCAGCTTCCTAGGTGAGTCGTTTGGAATGCCGTTCAGTCTAGCATATGAAGATAATATCCAGAAGATTGGCAGAGTCGACATAAGAAAATGTTCTGCACTGAAGTAGAGCAGCCCACTGCTCATCAGCGACCAACTGTGCTCGCTAATACCTCCATTTCTCGAATTACAACACATCCGCATGTTAACGTCTGAGCATCTTACACGTACTCTGTATACATGAATACCGAAACCGTTCCCAACCATTTCCGCCATGTGGCCTACCATTTACAAGTAATCACAGGTTGGCAAGTTTCATCCGCGGAAAGAGTGCAGAAAACTGATATCTCCGGAAATATAGCGTAAGAAATCGAAATCCTTCTACCATATTGCGGCAGCAATCAGCACTGAGCATCTTCGGAATTGTTTGTGACAGGAAATGTGATTTCCTGTCATGTGAGCTAAGATGAAACTTACATCTGCTGTAAGACTCCGGTGAAGATATCTCAGATAACATGCGAAAGATAATGAAAACCCTCTTCGCTTATTGCTGAAACAGCAGAGAGCACGATTTGAATTGCTATGATTAAGGTAGGCTATCTAACTTCCCGTCGTGCCAGTTAAGATTACGACTAATAATCTCAGGAAATGCAGCCACGTCCCTGTTTTCTTTACCAGCTGTTTACACATAGAAACGTGGAATTCCTATGCCAAAAATAATTTGACGCATGGTCATCCAGGAAGATGGGGAGTACTTTAGAGATGATGAAGATCGCAGGTATGGGAACCATGACAGACTCCGTGTTTGTTGACCTACAGAAAGTTTCCCACACAGTACTGCACCAGTACCTACTAAACAGATATGTGCGTGTATCCCAGCAGATACGCAACTGGATTGAAGATTTCTTAGAATTACTAAGTTCATTAATTAGTTTTATGTTCCATGGATGATTTTGGACGGTAAATCGTAATGATGTAGCATGAGTCATTTTACATTTACATCGCAAATTAATTCTTAAATATGGCTATATGCTGAACATTTATAAGTTTTTTTATTTTATTAATTTATTTAATTACCTTTTATTTTTTTAAACATACATATGTGAGTTAGCATTTCCTGCCTACTATCTTTTACACATTGCAGCAACAGAAATTCTTCTACGAAACAGAAGGAGACGACAAGCACAAATTTTTCGGTTTGTTTTTCAAATTTTACTTTGCTGTCTGCCAGACATTTTATATTTTTGTTGTAGCATTGAGCATCCCTTTTTGCGCCAAAGACAACTTCAACGTGGAGTAATGAATATCTTTTTCCTTCTGGAATTGTAATTACGTACATTAATGTCTCTTTTGAACTATAGTGGATTATTTAGAACAAACTTCGTGAGAAAATTAATATACTATGAAGAATCAGCCGGAAACCCTAACTCCTTAAACAGATGTCTACAAAATGATCGCAAGTGAGTGCCACATATTATTATTGCAGCACGTTTTTGAGCAATGTGAAGACTTTCTTTCTTAAATAGGAGTTGCCGCAAAACAAAACAAAATGGTTCAAATGGCTCTGAGCGCTATGGGACTCAACTGCTGTGGTCATTAGTCCCCTAGAACTTAGAACTACTTAAACCTAACTAACCTAAGGACATCACACACATCCATTCCCGACGCAGGATTCGAACCTGCGACCGTAGCAGTCGCACGGTTCCGGACTGCGCGCCTAGAACCGCGAGACCACCGCGGCCGGCCCACAGAACATTATTCTTAATGATAGGCCTATTATTGAATGAAAATATGCTTAATACGTGAAGTTACTGATTTGTCTGTCCCCAGGATTTGCAATGATTTTAAGTGCAAGGGTGCGCGAACTAAGGTGTTTTAGAAGTTCCAAAATGTACTTTTTCCCATATAAATTTTCCACACTTTTTATTATTTCCATTCAATCTTTTACACTTATCATTGGTGTAGTATTTCTAGATGTGCAGAAGTGAATATATTGTGTCTGTTAAAAAAGGGAGAATGAGGTCATTCACAGAAAACCAGTCAATGATACTTTTAAGAGCATTCTTACGATTTCTTCTGTTTCTGTTATGTATGCTTGGATTAATTGCTCATAGTGTCATCTGCAAAGAGTACTATATTTTAATAGGACAATGCTCGTCCACACATGACCCATAAGTTTACGAACTGTCGGAACTCCCGTGGTCAGCAAGTGCCCCAGATCAGTCCCTGATACACCACTGGCCATTAAAATTGCTACACCACGAAGATGACGTACTACACATGCAAACTTTTAACGACAGGAAGAACATACTGTGATATGCAAATGATTAGCTTTTCAGAGCATTCGCACAAAGTTGGCCCCGGTGGCTACACCTACAACGTGCTGACATGAGGAAAGTTTCCAAACGATTTCTCATACGCAAACAGCAGTTGACCGGCGTTGCCTGGTGAGACGTTGTTGTGATGCCTCGTGTAAGGAGGAGAAATGCGTACCATCACGTTTCCGACTTTGATAAAGGTCGGATTGGAGCCTATCGCGATTGCGGTTTATCGTATCGCGACATTGCTGCTCGCGTTGGTCGAGATCCAATTACTGTTAGCAGAATATGGAATCGGTGGGTTAAGGAGGGTAACACGGAACGCCGTGCTGGATCCCAACGGCCTCGTATCACAAGCAGTCGAGATGATAGGCATCTTATCCGCATGGCTGTAACGGAACGTGCAGCCACGTCTCGATCCCTGAGTAAACAGATGGGGACGTTTGCAAGACAACAACCAACTGCACGAACAGTTCAACGACGTTTGCAGCAGCATGGACTATCAGCTCGGTTACCCTTGAGGCTGCATCACAGATAGGAGCGCCTGCGAAGGTGTACGCAACGACGAACCTGGGTGCACGAATGGCAAAACGTCATTTTTTTTCGGATGATTCCAGTTTCTGTTTACAGCATCATGATGGTCGAATCCGTGTTAGGCGACATCGAGGTGAATACACATTGGAAGCGTGTATTCGTCATCGCCATACTGGCGTATCACCCGGCTTGATGGCATGGAGTGCCTATATTTACACGTCTCGGTCATGTCTCGTTCGCATTGACAGCACTTTGAACAGTGGACGTTACATTTCAGATGTGTTACGACCCGTGGCTCTACCCTTCATTCGATCCCTGCGAAACCCTACATTTCAGCAGGATAATGCACGACCGCATGTTGCAGGTCCTGTACGGGCGTTTCTGGATACAGAAAATGTTCCACTGGTGCCCTGGCCAGCACATTCTCCAGATCTCTCACCAATTGAAAACATCTGGTGAATGGTGGCCGAGCAACTGGCTCGTCACAATACACCAGTCACTACTCGTGATGAACTGTGGTATCGTGTTGAAGCTGCATGGGCAGCTGTACCTGTACACGCCATCGAAACTCTGTTTGACTCAAAGTCCAGGCGTATCAAGGCCGTTATTACGGCCAGAGGTGGTTGTTCTGGGTACTGACGTCTGAGGATCTATGCACCCAAATTGCATGAAAATGTAATCACATGTCTGTTCTAATATTATTTGTCCAATGAATACCCGTTTATCATCTGCATTTCTTCTTGGTGTAGCAATTTTAATGGCACATAGTGTATAATTTAATAGAACAATGCTCGTCTACACATGGCCATGACCTTACGAACTGTCCCAACTCCCGTGGTCAGCAAGTGCTCCAGCTCAGTCCCTGATACAACAGGTGTGGGACCAGCTCAAGCGTCAGTTCCGTGCCGGTGCCAGTATTCAGGACCAGTTACTTCAGTTGTGGCCAGCTTGCTTCTGGAGAGGATACAACAGTCTTCTAACACTCGTACCAACCGAATCAGAACATGTATCCAGGCCAGAGGCGGTGCAACGCCATACTCATAAGTCCTTTGTAAATTTTATTTGATTTGGATGAAATCACTGAAATAGCAGCACATACCTTCTCAACCAGTTTCATTTCGTTTCTTTTTTCCATTCTGGGTGCTCCACGTTTCTTGTGAGACAGTGTAAATAATGTAACTACACTCCTGGAAATTGAAATAAGAACACCGAGAATTCATTGTCCCAGGAAGGGGAAACTTCATTGACACATTCCTGGGGTCAGATACATCACATGATCACACTGACAGAACCACAAGCACATAGACACAGGCAACAGAGCATGCACAATGTCGGCACTAGTACAGTGTATATCCACCTTTCACAGCAATGCAGGCTGCTATTCTCCCATGGAGACGATCGTAGAGATGTTGGATGTAGTCCTGTAGAATAGCTTGCCATGCCATTTCCACCTGGCGCCTCAGTTGGACCAGCGTTCGTGCTGGACGTGCAGACCGCGTGAGACGATGCTTCATCCAGTCCCAAACATGCTCAATGGAGGACAGATCCGGAGATCTTGCTGGCCAGGGTAGTCGACTTACACCTTCTAGAGCACGTTGGGTGGCACGGGATACAAGCAGACGTGCATTGTCCTGTTGGAACAGAAAGTTCCCTTGCCGGTCTAGGAATGGTAGAACGATGGGTTCGATGACGGTTTGGATGTACCGTGCACTATTCAGTGTCCCCTCGACGATCACCAGAGGTGTACGGCCAGTGTAGGAGATCGCTCCCCACACCATGATGCCGGGTGTTGGCCCTGTGTGCCTCGGTCGTATGCAGTCCTGATTGTGGCGCTCACCTGCACGGCGCCAAACACGCATACAACCGTCATTGGCACCAAGGCAGAAGCGACTCTCATCGCTGAAGACGACACGTCTCCATTCGTCCCTCCATTCACGCCTGTCGCGACACCACTGGAGGTGGGCTGCACGATGTTGGGGCGTGAGCGGAAGACGGCCTAACGCTGTGCGGGACCGTAGCCCAGCTTCATGGAGACGGTTGCGAATGGTCCTCGCCGATACCCCAGGAGCAAGTGTCCCTAATTTCCTGGGAAGTGGCGGTGCGGTCCCCTACGGCACTGCGTAGGATCCTACGGTCTTGGCGTGCATCCGTGCGTCGCTGCGGTCCGGTCCCAGGTCGACGGGCACGTGCACCTTCCGCCGACCACTGGCGACAACATCGATGTACTGTGGAGACCGCACGCCCCACGTGTTGAGCAATTCGGCGGTACGTCCACCCGGCCTCCCGCATGCCCACTATACGCCCTCGCTCAAAGTCCGTCAATTGCACATACGGTTCACGTTCACGCTGTCGCGGCATGCTACCAGTGTTAAAGACTGCGATGGAGCTCCGTATGCCACGGCAAACTGGCTGACACTGACGGCGGCGGTGCACAAATGCTGCGCAGCTAGCGCCATTCTACAGCCAACACCGCGGTTCCTGGTGTGTCCGCTGTGCCGTGCGTGTGATCATTGCTCGTACAGCCCTCTCGCAGTGTCCGGAGCAAGTATGGTGGGTCTGACACCCCGGTGTCAATGTGTTCTTTTTTCCATTTCCAGGAGTGTAGTTGCCGGCCTGTGTGGCCGAGCGGTTCTTGGCGCTTCAGTCTGGAACTGCGCGACCGCTACGGTCTCAGGTTCGAATCCTGCCTCGGGCATGGATATGTGTGATGTCCTTAGGTTAGTTAGGTTTAAGTAGTTCTAAGTTCTAGTGGACTGATGACCTCAGATGTTAAGGCCCATAGTGCTCAGAGCCATTTGAACCATTTTTTTTCCTTTTTGTGCCAGGTTACATTTAGCCCTGTTTATGTATTCCAACTGATCTGTTATAGGTACGTCACTGTTCTCGTCCGTCGGCCATCGTAATTTAATTTATTATTTACTACAGAATTTGATTAGTAATGGTGATTTTGCCGACTTGCGTGATGTACCTTAATCAGAATGATATTTCATTCAATTTTTATTTACAATTAAATGCTTTTGTGAAGTTGTCTCTTTTTTAACAATGTATTAATCTTCAATGGTAATTATTTATTCGTTAGTGACGTAAAATTCGCTGAATCTTAAAACATGAGCATATAAGTTGAACAATGGAATAAACTTTTCGTATTAATTTCCTCGGCTAGTCAGTTCACTTTAAAGCAAAAAATCTTTAGTTATTCATTACGACTGCTGCCCACACACGCGCGAGTGCGTTTTTCTTACCTCCGTTAACCATTGCATTGAAGTCTGGCTCTCGGCTGTTGTACTGAGAATAAGGATCTTAAAGCTACGTATTTTCTGCAACGTCGAGCGTCTGTGGAGAAAAATGTATATTATGTTAATTTCGGGCGAGTTTTTCGCTTCCGTTAATTTTTATAAGTTAATATCGCCACGTAATGGCGTCTTTGGCTGCATCGGCCGCTGCGATTCTTGCATTGTAAATTCCTCGAATGAAGGTTAATTCAAGGAAGGCGGACATGAAATCGGTATCACCTCTTACAAATTAAAAGTGAACAATAATACTAAATCAATATACTGTCTACTTAATTAGTACAAAAATGCTTACATTAGCCAGCACTCGCAAGATGTCCGACTACACGCAACTAAGACAAGAGAAGAATTGAAGACGACTAAAAAATGAACAAAAGAGCATATCTTGTCGTCTCTTTAGATCATTAAGTTTCGAGTGAATCTTTATATTTCTTTGCCCTCGAAACTTACACAGAGAAATTATTATATTACGGATACATGAGAAAAATACATGTTCACCTGAGAGGCTAGTTTCCACTTATTATTAAATTTTTAAATGTCTCTTCTTTATAAATTCTGTTTTCAAGTCTTTTCTTAGTATTTCTCTGGCGACGGTATAGCTGCCAAACATGTGTGACTAAAAGGAGTAGCCCAGATGCAGACTGAGATTCATTGGACGAACCCTAAGAAAATGTTATTCGCCTACGAAAGAGATAGCTTACAGGGCCTCGTTCGACCGATTCTTGAGACTGCTTGTCCAAGTACAAGGAATAAGAGGAGATTTTAAGAGAGGCGCGTTTCATCACCAGTTTATTTAGTAAGCGCATGGGCGTTTCAGACATCCTCATCAGACACAAGTGGCAGGTGACACAAGAAAGTCGTTGTGCATCATGGAGATGCTTATTGCTAAAATTCCGAGAACGTTCGTTCCCGGAAATGTCTGGCAACAAAGACTTCGTGAAATGAAGATGACAGAAAAAAACAGAGAAATTGTATGTCATACTAAGACTTATAGACTGCCTTCCTTCCCGCACAGAAAGAGGGGTAAAGCATAGCGATACCACTACATACCGCCATGTAGCTTGCTGGGCGAAGATATACCTATTCATGTACACCGTGTCCTCTATTAGCAGTCTGTTGTCGTGGAAGAGTGTTTTAAAAGTTTTATTTTTAAATTTTTCCCTTTGGAGAGTATACTTTTGGCTGCAGACTTTCATCTGGTTATATGATTTGATCATTGTTATATGCCAAATGTCTTGTGATTAAGTTACATATTGTTCTGCAGCCTCATAGACATTCAGATAAAAAATACGTATTCTAATTTCGAATTGTATTTGACGTGAATGTAATAAATCAGAAAGCTAGTCCCTCGCAAACAAGGTGTCTATAGCTGCAGATAACTTAGGTACAAATAATAGTTCTAGAATTACCAACAACCTACAAGGCAATATTCGTATTTGTTAAGTATTCTTCCAACTGTTGTAACCTGACGTCATCAACGGAACGTATAAAAAAATGGTTCAAATGGCTCTGAGCACTATGGGACGTAACATCTGAGGTCATCAGTTTCCTAGAACTTAGAACTACGTAAACCTAACTAACCTAAGGACGTCACACATATCCATGTCCGAGGCAGGATTCGAACCTGCGACCGTAGCGGTCGCGCGGTTCCAGACTGAAGCGCGTAACGCATAACAATGAGGTGCTTGCTCTGTGACGTTGCTGCGGTAACTCCCGGTTAAATATGACGTGAATCCCGAACAGGGCTGGACTCAACGTTTGGCCTTTCTGCAAATGGTAAGCGTGCATCTGTTGTCCTCCTACTACTTTCGGGATAATTCTAGTGTGCGATTGCATTTCTTGGCTTTAAACCACGACATCACGTGTGACGTCATGAATGTACGGCGCGTAGGGTGTATCAGTAAATCGTAGATGTAAGCAGCCTGTTATTAAACGTTGTATGAGATTGCCTCAATAAATGGCGTGAGTACGCTGTTTATTCCGAATATTTCGCAATTTCCGTGTGTGTGGTTAGGCTGGAACCTAAGAGCACATCTTAAATTGCTGCGAGTAAAACGAGCAGCGGTGTTCACAAATATTTGGCTGTTTCTTTCAGAACGTGGTACGGTTTCCGATTTTCAAGAATGTTTTTTTTCCAAATATGGCACGTTTTCTTTTAGGGTTTATTTTTTTGTTATCGCTCTGTCTACTTCAGCTGAGACTGTTGATTCCAAGTTCCATTATTTTCGGGAATTTTCTTAACGTGTAGTGCATTTTCTTTTAGGATCTTTTTTTTTCTTTTTGTTGGTCTGTCTACTTGAGCTACACATCTCGAGCCAAATTGTCGACTCCACGATTCGTTATTTTTCGTGATTTTTAGCTTTATCTTGTTCCCATCTCTGCTGCGTTCCTGTATTGTACTGTTACTGCGGTGTAGCCGCGCAGTCTCAAGCGCCTTGCCGCGGTTCGCGCGACTTCCCCCGTCGGAGGTTCGAGTCCTCCCTCGGGCATAGGTGTGTGTGTTGTCCGTAGCATAAGTTAGTTTAAGTTGGATTTAGGAGTGTGTAAGTCTAGGGACCGATGACCTCAGCAGTTTGGTTCCCTAGGAACGTACCACAAATTTAAAATCTTTGAACTGTTTTTGTGATTCTGATGTTCTTACTTTCTCTCCCCTCAGAACCCCATTTTCCGCGACTGTCTCGTTATTTACCCGCAGTTCTACAGGGTGATCCATTGATCGTGACCGGGCCAAATATCTCGCGAAATAAGTGGCATACGAAAAAACTACAAAGAACGAAACTTGTCTAGCTTGGAGGGGGAAACCAGATGGCGCTATGGTTGGCCCGCTAGATGGCGCTGCCATAGGTCAAACGGATATCAACTGGGTCTTTTTAAATAGGAAACCCCATTTTTTATTACCTATTCGTGTAGTTGACGTTGCTGCTACGGATCGTTTTAAAACACAACTCTTTTACATTTAATGGAAGATTTTACTTACAACCAGCAGGTTTGGCTATGGGAAGCCCCCTAGCTGGTATTTTATCAAAAAATTTTATGAGCTACTTAGAGTCTGATTTTTTTGCCAGTGACAGAAACATTCTTAGGAGAATAAAATTTTACAAAAGATATGTTGACGACTTTCTATTAATCACTCATGGTTCTCAAAATGATGTAGACCATATTTTTTCGATTTTTAATGAGCTTCACCACAATATCAGTTTTACAATTGATCGAGAATCCGATACTAGGTCATTGAAATTTTTGGACCTCACTTTAATTGTGGTTGACAACCGCATTGAAGTTAATATTTTTCGGAAAAATACATTTTGCGACAATATTATACCTGCAGACTCTGCCCATCCGTACGCCCATAGGAAGGCCTTTTTTCATTCTAATATTCATCGAATTACAGCCACCCCCCTTGGACCAGATGCGGTAGAAACTGAACTGGTCACACTTGAGGATATTGCTATAAATAATGGCTGTCGGCCTCAGTTGGTAGGACACATGTATAACAAGGAAATAAATAAAAATAATATTACGTCTTCCCCCCTAGGGGATGCGTTACATGACAAATAAGTGGCCTCGATATCTATCCCTTACATGGACAATTGGGGCGTTTACTCGGAGCCCATAATTTCAGTGTCGCCTATTCTACTGATAATACTTTACATAGGAATTTAATTAACTCCTTGCAGAGTAAGAGCGATGTACTTCCCCAATCAGGAGTATATAAAATTACATGCGGGGATTGTCCAAAATTGTACCTCGGGCAAACGGGGCGAGCACTGCGTCTCAGGTATAAAGAGCATATTGCTACTAGAAGCGGTGACAGTACTAAGGGCTCTACTTCATGCGGAACGCCTTGTGTAAACGGCTCATGCGTAGAGCCCTCCAGTTAACATCGAGTTACTTCATGCCGAGGTTAAGGGCTTAAAACTGGATGTTTTGGAAGAAATGCAGATCTTTAAGCATCTGCAATATGCTAAAGACAATATCCTTAACGGCCAACTCCTACTAAGAAAAAGAAAATTTTTTGAAGGTTTCGCGCCTTTACTTTGTTCTTCATACTTGTAAATCTGATGATCTGGGGATTATTACATGCGCGCGCTGATGAAGTTGTTCATCTTCTTTCTTTTTAGCCTCATTTTCCTTTTACGATGAAGGTGATGTTAGCCCGTTGAACACCTCACGTTTTATCCCTATATCTTTATTACCACGACGTCTTTAGATTACGTCCCCTTAGCCGCCCCCTCCCCCCCCCCCCCCCCCCCCCCGGCTAACTACTGGCTTTAGGTATAGTTTTTAAGAGTTCCTCCTGTTGTCAAAGGTAGCTTCATATATAAGTTTCTTTACTAGCATAAGCAACCTTGTGCGGTTATTTTTAGGTTTCATCTCCTATTTAGCTCGGTCTCTTGTTGTATACATTCCATTCTTTGATATACGTTGATCCACGTTTGGGAATCTATGGGTTATTTAGCCCCGACCCATGGATGAACTTTCTCGTATTCGTATGCACATGAGCATTCAAGCAACTTCCCTTGTCTTGCGCATGTGCATTGGTAGCGGGTCAGGCTTGTGAGTGAGCGACCGTTCGCAGCTGCAGTTTATGGCCCGTGATGACCCATCGAACATAGGCCGGTGTGAAGTGGAGCGTACACCATTAATTTAAGTAGTGGTTTTGTCTTTGTACATATGTACTGTTTGTGTTTTACTTTTTCTTTTTCGTTTATAAATGTATACCTATGGTGTTCTTTTAATCATTGACAAAGGTCTTCTTAGGCACTTGTGGGTTTTATTGTTCCGGAGAAGGTGTAGTTATCTACGCCGAAACCTGGGATAACACTTAACACTAGGTGCTTTTTTCGCAATCGAGGCGGGTTTTTAGTTTTTTAATATTCGTGTAGTAAGTAAAGAAATATGAATGTTTTAGTTGGACCACTTTTTTCGCTTTCTGATAGATGGCGCTGTAATAGTCGCAGACATATGGCTCACAATTTTAGACGAACAGTTGGTAACAGGTAGGTTTTTGAAATTAAAATACAGAACGTAGGTATCTTTGAACATTTTATTTCGGTTGTTCCAATGTGATACATGTTTCTCTGTAAATTTATCATTCTTGAGAACGCATGCTGTTACAGCGTGATTAACTGTAAATACCACATTCATACAATAAACGCTCAAAATGATGTCCGTCATCCTCAATGCATTTGACAATACGTGTAACGACATTCCTCTCAACAGCGTGTAGTTTGCCTTTCGCAATGTTCGCACATGCATTGACAATGCCCTGACGCATGTTGTCAGGCGTTGTCGGTGGATGACGATAGCAAATATCCTTCAAATTTCCCTACAGAAAGAAATCCGGGGACGTCAGATGCGGTGAACGTGTGGGCCATGGTATGGTGCTTCGACGACCAATCCACCTGTCATGAAATATGTTATTCAGTACTGCTTCAACCGCTCGCTAGCTATGTGCTGGGCATCCATCATGTTGGAAGTACATCGCCATTCTGTCATGCAGTAACATCTTGTAGTAACATCGGTAGATCATTACGTAGGAAATCAGCATACATTGCACCATTTAGATTGCCATCGATAAAATGGAGGCCAATTATCCTTCCTCCCATAATGCCGCAACATACATTAACTCGCCAAGGTCTCTGATGATCCACTTATCGCAGCCATCGTGGTTTTTCCTTTGCCCAATAGTGCATATTATGCCTGTTTGCGTTACCGCTGTTGGTGAATGACGCGTCGTCGCTAAATAGAACGCGTGAAAAAAATCTGTCATCATCCCGTAATTTCTCTTGTGCCCAGTGGCAGAACTGTACACGTAGTTCAAAGTCGTCGGCATGCAATTCCTGGTGCATAGAAATATGGTACGGCTGCAACTGATGTTGATGTAGCATTCTCAACACCGACGTTTTTGAGATTCCCGATTCTCGCGCAATTTGTCTGCTACTGATTTTGGATTAGCCGCGACAGCAGTTAAAACACCTACTTGGACATCATCATTTGTTGCAGGTCTTGGTTGGCGTTCTACATGTGGGTGAACACTTCCTGTTTCCTTAAATAACGTAACTATCCGGCGAACGGCCCGGACACTCAGATGATGTCGCCCAGGACACCGAGCACCACACGTAGCACACGTCCGTTGGGCATTTTGATCACAATCGCCTTACATCAACACGATATCGACCTTTTCCGCAATTGGTAAACTGTCCATTTTAACACGGGTAATGTATCACGAAGCAAATACCATCCGCACTGGCGAAATTTTACGTGATACCACGTACTTATACGTTCGTAACTTTTACAGCGCCATCTGTCACAAAGCGAAAAAAGTGATCCAACTAAAACATTCATGTTTCTTTACGTACTACACGAATATATAATAAAAAATGGGGGTTCCTATTTAAAAAAAAAAAAAAAAACGCAGTTGATATCCGTTTGACCTGTGACAGCGCCATCTAGCGGGCCAACCACAGCGCCATCTAATTTCCACCTTCAAGCTAGACGAGATTCGTCTTTTGTAGTTTTTCCGTTCAATGCTTATTTCGTGTGATATTTGGTCCGGTCACTATCAGTGGACCACCTTGTCGTCCTTAGGTTAGTTAGGTTTAAGTAGTTCTACGTTCTAGGGGACTGATGACCTTAGATGTTAAGTCCCATAGTGCTCAGAGCCAATTGAACTTTTTGTTCATCGACTGTTCACAAACGTTTGAATGGTGTTGCATCAGGACTGAAGTTCCGTATTGTACTTTGCTGCATTCGTCTCTCTTCAAATTCCATGATAGTTTCTCAATCATCACGAAAACAGCCCTTATATCAGCAGACGGACTGCATTGGTATTCCAAATACGGTCTGGTTGTTTCCTCACTAAGAATCACTTGTTTTACTTTCAAGGAAAATGACTAAACGAATATTCATTACAGTAGACTCCATCTTCACACCAAGAGCAATAATCCCAAATACAGTTCTAGAAAAAAGGATGATATTCGCTTTTTCTTAGTGGAAACTATTAATCAGAAAACTCTCTTATGGCCAACTTGGGGAAATAAAATATTCGGTAGACTATAGAGTGGCTATTAAAGTCGTCTCCCTGTTAGAACCCTTACTGTACCATACACAAATCCTTTAAGGATACAGGGTACTTATAAATGGTGGAAAAATCGAATATTTTTATGGCTTCATTAAATTCTGTAGTCTTTCCTGGTAACATTGATATATACGTTATAGGGTTTCAAATGAGAAAAGTCCTATATATACCAAATTTTAAAGTTACGGTATGTATGTTGATAACAAATGGTTCAAATGTCTCTGAGCACTATGGGACTTAACATCTGAGGTCATCAGTCCCCTAGAACTTAGAACTACTTAAACCTAACTAACCTAAGGACATCACACACATCTATGCCCGAGGCAGGATTCGAAGAACCTGCGACCGTAGCGATCGCGCGGTTCCAGACTGAAGCGCCTAGAACCGCTCGGCCACACCGACCGGCTATTTTGGTAACAGTGCAGGTTTCTAGTGTCTGTAAATGATTATCTTTGCTCGTATTTACTTTTGTTTCGCTGAAGCGGTTTGTTCACGTGTTACTGAATGTTGCCCACGTGCTACACAAATTTGTGAAAGTACATATCATTTAGTGTGCAATAAATACGAAATATGTCACGCATCAAGAAATTGAAGAAAAGGAAATTTCGTGGTAACCAGTTCACAAACAAAGCAAGTGAACCTGTTGAAAGTAACCTATGTATCAGTTCTTCTGGGAAGAACAATAACGCTGTTTGTAGTGGGTTTGTTGTAGTTGATGTGGGTATCATATCTTCTTTGATAAAGGAAGTGGCGAAATATAAACAATGTGATGGTGTATGTTGTCTGGAAATAAATGAACAAAAAAAGTAGCAGGAAGAGTTGAGCATCAAAATTAGTTGTTCAATGTAGATCCTGCAGTAAATCTACCTCGAAAATGACTTCGAACAATATGCGTAATTCATATGATGTGAAATGAAGTTAGTGTATGCAACGCATGTAATAGGAAAAGGAAAAAAGGCTGCATAAACGTTTTGTGGTTTGATGGACCTTCCTCCTCCTCCCAGTAGGTTCAGCAAGTACATAAAAATACTTTTAGGTGACCTGACGGTTGGTCCAAAGCATCTATGAAACGTGCAGTAGAAGCAGCTGTAAATATTAGTGGAACCAGGGACACTGCTGTTGCACTTGATGGGACCTGGCAAAGTCGAGGACATAGTTCCTTGAATGGTGTTGTAAGTGCTAAGTTGAGTGCTTATCTAAGTACTGCCACACCTGCCATGATAACAATGAAGGGCATTTGAACACCAGTGTCCTAAGAATTATTATGGTTACAGTGGAGGTATGGAGTGTGGTGGAGCTCTAAAAATATTTCAGAGGTCGGTGCCCATGTATAAAGTTAGATATACGAAATAACTAGGCGATGGAGATTCTAAAGCTTTCAATAAAATTAATGAGTTCAATGTTTATGGTGATACCTTGTTAACAAAAGTGGAGTGTTGTGGCCATGTGCTAAAGAGGATGGGTGCTGACCGAGGAAGCTACAAAGAGAAATGAAAGGAAAGTTGCTATCTGATGGAAAATCTCTGTCTGGCCGAGGCAGATTGGCAGAAACTAAAATAGAACTTCTTCAGAGTTATTATGGACTGGCCATTAGACGAACTGCACTTCTGAATGATTTTGCACCAATGAGAAAAGCTGAATGGGCCATCTACTTTCATAAGTTGTCCACAGATGAACACCCTGTTCACGGACTTTACTCTAAAGGAGCAGATTCTTGGTGTGGTTACTAAAAAGCAAGAGAAAGTGGTCAAATATACCATCATAAGCATTCTCTTCCTGAGTCTGTTTACCGAGCGAGGTGGCGCAGTGGTTAGCACACTGGACTCGCATTCGGGAGGACGACGGTTCAATCCCGCGTCCAGCCATCCTGATTTAGGTTTCCCATGATTTCCCTAAATAGCTCCAGGTACATGCCGGGATGGTTCCTTTGAAAGAGCACGGCCAACTTCCTTCTCCGTCCTTCCCTAATCCGATGAGACCGATGACCTCGCTGTTTGGTCTCTTCCTCCAAACAATCCAATCCAATCCGGAGCCTGTTATGAATGAAGTAAAACCAATTTTAGAGACCTGAGTGACCCTGTTTAGCTCAGTAAATGTCTTCGTGGGGACACTCAGAATACAAATAAAAGTTTCAACCAATGCATTTGGGAAACATTAGTCAATAATGTTTTTGTAGGACTAAATACATTAAAAGTTGGTGTACTAGATACAGTGATGTGTTTCAATGACGGAGTGATAGGAAGGTTGGAAGAAATTTAGACACAAAATGTGGCTCTAATACGGAAGGTCAATTGCTTGCATGTGACAGACAACGGGTGCATGAAGCTGAATGATTCGTTCAAGTTACCAAAGAAGCAAGCAGTGCTAAAAGGAATGCCAAGAGGAAGCTTGAAGATGAAGAAATGCTTCAGGATGAAGACTATGCGTCAGGAATGTCCTGAGGCACAGTTTAATTGGACTCATATCTTGATTCGCAATTTTCCACAAGTTGTATTTTTCAGAATTTAGGTACAAATATTTACTAAAGTTTATAAAGCATTGCTCTAATTTTTTTCTGTAACTTTCATTAGTACATACTTATGTAGTAGACCTAATCTTTATTGCAGAATCAACTAAATTATAGAAAACATTATTATTAGGAAAAAAATTATAAAAATTAAAATGCAAGATGATATTCTTTTCCTTGTAATACACATAACAGGTGGAATTAGTCTAGTACCTCAGCCATCATGTCATGCATATCTGGTAAAAAAATTTGTTCTCCTTTAAATGTATAACAGTGGATTAAATGGTACCTCAATTTGAGGGAGCGTTTTGTATATAAAAAAAGCATCAGTTTCTTAGTATTTTTAATAACCCTAAGCAGGTTCACAAATATTCAAAATACTTCTAATTTGCGTAGAAAGTGTGCTGCATTGCCTGATATCAACAAAAAATCTGTTAAACATATAAATTACAAACAGTACCGGAAAGAAATATGTGTTGATTTTTACATAATATTGAGCAGGAAAAGTATCCTGTATCCTAAATAGAACTAAGTGGTCAGTAACTTGTCTGTAAAAGACCAGCCTGTTGCCGTATGTACTCTAATGACATGTTTGTAAATAATCTACATTTTGAGTACGATTTACTTTGAATATTATTTGTGAACTTGGGCCTATCTGACCAATAACTTATTTTCGCAAAATTTAAGTTTTAGGTAGAAAAGACGAACGACGTCTCGTTTGGCAGTGTCCTCCGAACCAAATTTTTACTGATAATGCCACTGCTGTTACTCCCCGAGCAACTCTGATGGATCGAACGCGGACATGCAATAATATCGCCGAGTTTTGTACTTCTGTGGACATGGACGGGTGTGTAGTGGACAGCAGGTACATAACAAGCGGTTATTCTGAGAATTAACGTAGAATAATCCGTTATATAAGTTGTAAGAATGAACGTATTGGAAACACGTAAAAAATACTTCCTTCAGTTACAAATATTCGTGCTTTATTGCATTACATATTGCATTTCAAAGCCTGTGATTTCATCTTCAATTATAATGCGTTCACTTCCAAACTTTTCTTTGCGGCTGCGCGAGTTGGGTTTGTAGAAGTAAGCACTCTTGTTACAAAATGGCCCTGTGCTATATCTTGAAACAGTTGACTCATTGATGGCAACATACGAGGAAAGGAAATAAAGAAGGTACGAGAAAAATGTACCAGAAAAGACAGGACAACATTTATTGTTTTTGTATTTCTAACTATAACTTCACGATGACACTTCTCGATAGAAGTATATACGTTTTCTTAGATTTCGGAAACATTTAACAGGTATATTTGTGGCAGTCCCCTTCCACAAGAGCGAAATATGTTATATAAATAAATAACTTACATATGATTGTGTACTCCAACTGGCAGAAATGCTTTGAGAAGTTAACTGGGATACGATGACTTGAAATTAAGGCATTTTACCTGTGCTCCTTGAGTGTTAAACGAATTAGTTTGAGATCTGGACAACAAAGAACGTTTCAACAGGCTATGTCCGTTACTACCCACGCTTTAGTGTAGCTAGAATATAGGACAGTTTTTCTCATCAGGCATTTGGAGTTTTTAAATCTTTTTCTGTTACCACTATGAAGTAATGGATGGGCAATATGATAAGGGGTTGTCTCCTCAGAGAAGGGGTCATTGTCAAACAGTTGTTCGTATCTCTCCAAGAGAGGCTTGGAGCTCATAAACTCCTGGGATATATTTCGTTCTGCGTATTCTTAGGACATATTTGCGTGAGATGACGTGGACTGATTTAATATTGCAATAATTTCATGTTCTGGTCATGTAAAATAAATAAGTACTAGTTAATCTTCGTATTTTCTGGCCGTGTTAATACATGTCTTTAAACTAAATATGGTGTTAGACTACGCTGAGACAGCCTATCGAATGGATTTATAAAATTGCACTTAAAAAATATTTGGAATGAGAAACAAACCGGTGTTTGTTATTCACAGCGGACGTCGTAGGAAACACAGGATTAGCGTTATTCGTATGGGCTGCTTCCACTTATGTACTTCAAAAACAAAGCTCCTGAAATTTGCCAAAGCGCCTGAGGAAATGCAATTGACGACTCTTTAAGGAAGACATCCGGTACATTACTGTACAAAAAAGGTTTTGCACTATCGACGTATCTTCTAACGTGAGTGGTCATAGATTAAGGGGAGCAAGCTGGTGTGGTGGTGTGTTGGGGCTTATGGGCGCTCAACATCGAGGTCATCAGCGCCCTGGGGAGCAAGCAACGAAAGAATAAGACTAATGAAACTCAAAAACTATCAGTACTGTGAGTAAGAAGAAAAATAGCAACTAAAATAAGAGCAATCTCTCGAAAGTGCACATCTTTGGACATCCACCAAACAAAATCTGCTCCTGGATAACATTCGATACCGTGCTGGGATACTCTTTTCAATGCTACCCATACTCTGGTTGGGGCGTTGCTGCTCAGTTCTCTCCCACTCTTCGACTACAGCTCCCCTTTGATCATTCAGAATTTTAAGGGGGATCCTACGGCGACGCAATGATGGTTTCAATTGGACTCAAATATACTCCATAAGTTTCAAGGCCCCCGGAGTAGACAACATTCCATTAGAACTACTGACGGCCTTGGGAGAGCCAGTCATGACAAAACTCTACCAGCTGGTGAGCAAGATGTATGAGACAGGCGAAATACCCTCAGACTTCAAGAAGAATATAATAATTCCAATCCCAAAGAAGGCAGGTGCTGACAGATGTGAAAATTACCGAACTATCAGTTTAATAAGTCACAGCTGCAAAATACTAACGCGAATTCTTTACAGACGAATGGAAAAACTGGTAGATGCGGACCTCGGGGAGGATCAGTTTGGATTCCGTCGAAATGTTGGAACACGTGAGGCAATACTGACCTTACGACTTATCTTAGAAGAAAGATTAAGAAAAGGCAAACCTACGTTTCTAGCATTTGTAGACTTAGAGAAAGCTTTTGACAATGTTGACTGGAATACTCTTTTTCAAATTCTAAAGGTGGCAGGGGTAAAATACAGGGAGCGAAAGGCTATTTACAATTTGTACAGAAACCAGATGGCAGTCATAAGAGTCGAGGGACATGAAAGGGAAGCAGTGGTTGGGAAAGGAGTGAGACAGGGTTGTAGCCTCTCCCCGATGTTATTCAATCTGTATATTGAGCAAGCAGTAAAGGAAACAAAAGAAAAATTTGGAGTAGGTATTAAAATTCATGGAGACGAAGTAAAAACTTTGCGGTTCGCCGATGACATTGTAATTCTGTCAGAGACAACAAAGGACTTGAAAGAGCAGCTGAACGGAATGGATAGTGTCTTGAAAGGAGGATATAAGATGAACATCAACAAAAGCAAAACGAGGATAATGGAATGTAGTCAAATTAAATCGGGTGATGCTGAGGGAATTAGATTAGGAAATGAGACACTTAAAGTAGTAAAGGAGTTTTGCTATTTAGGAAGTAAAATAACTGATGATGGTCGAAGTAGAGAGGATATAAAATGTAGACTGGCAATGGGAAGGAAAGCGTTTCTGAAGAAGAGAAATTTGTTAACATCGAATATAGATTTATGTATCAGGAAGTCATTTCTGAAAGTATTTGTTTGGAGTGTAGCCATGTATGGAAGTGAAACATGGACGATAACTAGTGTGGACAAGAAGAGAATAGAAGCTTTCGAAATGTGGTGCTACAGAAGAATGCTGAAGATTAGATGGGTAGATCACGTAACTAATGAGGAGGTATTGAACAGGATTGGGGAGAAGAGAAGTTTGTGGCACAACTTGACTAGAAGAAGGGATCGGTTGGTAGGACATGTTTTGAGGCATCAAGGGATCACAAATTTAGCATTGGAGGGCAGCGTGGAGGGTAAAAATCGTAGAGGGAGACCGAGAGATGAGTACACTAAGCAGATTCAGAAGGATGTAGGTTGCAGTAGGTACTGGGAGATGAAGCAGCTTGCACAGGATAGAGTAGCATGGAGAGCTGCATCAAACCAGTCTCAGGACTGAAGACAACAACAACAACAACAACAAGTTTCATGTCAGCAGATACCGCAGACCATTCCATTCAGCTGAATCCTGCCTCATGGAGGAAGCTGTTGATGTGGTGGTCGCAGTACGTCGCGCATTGTCGTCTTGAAAGGCGAATCCATCGCCGAACTGTTGACTGTAGGACAGAACAATAAGTTGAAGTATCCTATCCATCCCGCGTTGGCGACTGGAGGTGTCCAAAACCCGTAGATGATTCTAGTTCAAAACATATCTCACCCAATAACATGACTCCTATAAACCTCTTCTTAAAATGTTCGATAGTTTTTGTTAGACTCCTACCCCCTCCCCTCCCCCCAAGTCTGATTCCATTCCACATACAAATGAGCTGTACGAAATTTGGGCTCAGTAGGCTAAAGGGAAAAGGTGCCCTTCAAAGTCCTGAAAAAGCCACCAGCTTAACAAAATATTACTTCTGCACGATGAATACATACAATATATAATGTGGCATGTTGTTTACTTTGCCGGCCGGTGTGGCCGTGCGTTTCTAGGCGCTTCAGTCTGGAACCGCGTGAACGCTACGGTCGCAGGTTCGAATCCTGCCTCGGGCATGGGTGTGTGTGATGTCCTTAGGTTAGTTAGGTTTAAGTAGTTCTAATTTCTAGGCGACTGATGACCACAGATGTTAAGCTCCATAGTGCTCAGAGCCATTTGAACCATTTGTTTACTTTATTCACCTTGATTGAATAAGTTTTCATTTCACAAATCACATTGGTCATGTGATGTGACGGGTCAGTGACCTCAAGACAGGCAGAGAGAGGACAAACCGTATGTAATTGCTCGTTTTTAATGCCCAAAAACGTCGAGGGAAGGTAGCATTAGTAGTAAGTACATTCATCCACATGTCGTTTACGAGAGACAGTTCATTTGCTTTGGTATTACTCGCATGAAATAAATGGAAGCAAGCTGACATCTGCCAAACAGATGTTAATGGTTTTTCTTTTGCACTCTGCCTGCGTAAAACTGTCAACGCTAATTGAGAAAAGCAGAAATTCCGACAAAGGAGCTTACAAGCTGCATCCCAGAATCAGAAGATTCGCATCAACAAAGGACGTAACAACAAAAAATGCTGGAAGACTGTCGGACGCTCGTCAGCGAAAAGCAACTTTTTTTCAAAAAGTTGGAGACATTTCACGTGCTAATGCTTTGAATGACACATTTTTTACTAATACATGGTTAAAAGGGAGACCAAGGTTCATATATGGAATCTATCACCAGTTACTGTCCGCAGCTCGTGGTCTGGTGGCTAGCGTTGTTGCCTCTGGATCACGGGGTCCTGGGTTTGATTTCCGGCCGGCTTGGGGATTTTCTTTGCCCTGGGGCTGGGTGTTGGTGTTGTCCACATCATTTCATCATCATCATTCGTGACAGTGGCTCGATTGGATTGCGTGAAAAAATTGGACTGGGTAAAAATTGGGACTCTATATGGGCGCTGATGACCGCGCAGTTGAGCGCCCCACAAACCAAACAACATCATCACGAATTAGTTGAGATAGGAAGAGAGAGAAAGATTCTCAGAAGCAGAGGCAGTTGTGAGGAGAAGAAAGTTAAGCGAATAAAAAGTTCGAGAATTCAATATTTTACATATTTATGAACTTACGATACAAATTTTGCATATGTAAGTATTTGAAAATGAAATAAAAGGGAAAAAAACACTACTCAATTATTGACGCGAATTTTACGTGTATTCCGGTCGTTCGACTTATTACGGAAAAGACGGACAAAATTGTCTATGAAATTCTCATTAATGAGACGTTTAGCCAAGTGTTAAGCAATTAGTTTTCGCCATAATATTACACACAGGCGGTTCAGAGACGCATGTACTTTGAAAAATTGTATTTATCTTGACATGTCAAGGAAATGATATTGTCAGAACAGTTTTTGAAGAGCTGTAAAAACAAAGGTCTGACTGAACTAATATAGAAAAAAAAAATTAAAATGCTTCGTCTGGAATCAATGTTAAAGTTTTCCGTCTAAAAGTCAGCACGGAAAGTGCAAGCAACAGTATGATCAAATAGATATATCTCCAATCCATGGTTTTATCTGAGAAACTTGCACAGCACAGCAGCTTAGAGAGGATTATATTTAAGTTTTAGAATTACCTGCCATCTGTCTTGTGGTAACATCATCTTTTGGAGTATATTTTATGTTGCAACGGCTATTTATTATGAAGTATAGATAGTGAAAGCTATTTATGCTTGAAAATATTT
Source organism: Schistocerca gregaria (assembly GCF_023897955.1). Classification (NCBI taxonomy): domain Eukaryota; kingdom Metazoa; phylum Arthropoda; class Insecta; order Orthoptera; family Acrididae; genus Schistocerca; species Schistocerca gregaria. Next base: position 523,712,346 of record NC_064925.1, on the reverse strand, counting down.
ATGTTCCGTGATTAATCTGAATTATCGCCACAAGCAGATGATGCAGGTTGCGGCATTTGTATTTCCGTTAGCACTTTGTATATAGATTCATGATTCTGTACTCCATTTGAAGTCGAAGCACCGTATTAGTTCAGAAGTTTATAAACACCAAATTGTCGATTGTGATGTAATTCGTGTGGCGTCATAAAAACTGAAAAATCATTTTCGGAACGTGTATCCTGTTCTGTCGCTTTGGAGATGTTTGAACCCAATTTTTCTCTTGAAACAAAAAATAAAATACTCGGTGTAGAACTATCAACTAAGAAAATGAAAGAATTCATCTAGGAATTGTTAAAAATTCCATATCAATAATAGGACCGAATAGTTTGTTTCTAGTACAAGGGGGTTTTGTATGCCATATCTGACTTCAGGGTCAGGTTCCTTAAGACAGATCCGTTGGAACATCATGAAAACAACGCTGTCGTGAACGAGCCAAACCTAATTAAGAAACTGAAAGTTCTAAATAATGTTACAGAGATGGGCAACAGTCTTGTGATGGACTAGATTTAATAACTTACAAAAAGCGAGAAATATAACCAGTAAATGCTTCATGTTGTATCTAAGTATCATCATAAGGTTCCTCGGCATAAAAAGACAATTTATCAAAGAATTAGGATTTTGAAATGAAAATGTAATTTCCTCATCACAGATTCATATGTTGTTTTCTTAAAATTAACACAGCATCATTAATAACGAAGATGAATATAAAAAGTTAGTGGTTAATCAGCTACATCTGAACTATATTTTTGGAGATAAGAAAATAAAAATGTTTATATGCGATTTTTTGTTCGTTATAACGTAGTGGACAAAATAGCACATCTCTCATATTTTTGTATAACGGAACCAAACAGAAAAAAGAAAAAATTAAGCTTGATGAGTGAGAATTACTTTCTTCAGCCACCTGCCTGCTGAACCAGTCGACCAGCACGACCGAGCCGTGTACCTGTACCTGAACGCCTTCATAGTCATCAAGCACCAGGCAAATCCAGCGCTCGTTGGTGAAGAAAACCCGATGCCACTGCTGTGGACACCATTCCCAGTGTTCATGTTTCCACCTTATTGGCGCACCACGGTGCTAGGGTGGGAGGGGTGTACTGTCATTCTTCAAGGTGCGTTTAGATGTGCATACTTTATGGATGTGTCTGGCAGCAATAACATTGCCGTCATCATAATTTTAAAATGTCTGCAAAGGACGGCAATTTTGCGGTGTCGCTGGGCAAGGTTTCCGATGTTACAGGCTGTTGCAGATAGTTCCCGACGTACTGCCTGGGGGTTACCGGTGTTCTTCTCCAAGGGTGGAGAGGGCAGTATCTCTCTCTGTCCTTGTCTGTAAATGCTTCACTCTCACTCTCACCTATGTTTCCTACTTGTCTCACCGAAAGTGCTGCACTCGCGAATCTAAGCGAAGACAATATCATTTCCGTCTTGTTCGAAAATTCGCACATGGACATTTAGACACGATGTGTTGTACCCTTTTGTTCTGTACAGCAATAGAGAAGTGGACAAGCGAGGAACTGAAAAATACAAATACAAATGTTTTAATTTATTCCACCGTTGAGTATATTTACATGCAATTGATAATAATAATAAAAACAACAATGATAATACAGACTTCGACATAACAAATGTTATTAACTACAATATAATAATCCAGGATGGATGCAATACATATTTGTGCAAATATAAATAATAACAAGAAGTTTCCTAATAGACCAATTACAAGATAAATGGACTGCATAGCTCAGTGAATGACAAATAAATAATCTAACAGATAATTAACAATAAGTACATGAAACAGTAATAAAAATAGATGCACAGTATGGCATATGTATAGTTTGCAGTTAATTTATAGTTCATTCTCATAAGGAAAGTGGGTCATTTGTCACATACTCAAGGAACTCTTGAGCAGAGTAAATTACTTTACTTTTGATCCATCTCGAAAGATCAGTTTTAAATTTATTTACTGGCACTGTGTAGGCATTTTGAAGTAATTTGTTGAAGTAGACAGGCCAAGATATTTGTAGCTGATATGTGTCTTCGCAAGCCTAGCATATGGCATATTAATTGTGTGTCCACTTCTTATGTTATGGTCATGATCTGTTCTCCTTAAGTCAAATTTACTCAGATTCTCTTTAAAGAAGACAAGGCAGTTGTAAATATACAGGCCAGGCACTGTCATTATATTTAGTTTCTTAAAGTAATCTCGACATGATTCATATGGGTTAAGTTCTGCTATGCACCTTATGGCTTTCTTTTGCCATTTAAACACTAATTTTGAGCCTACAGAATTTCCCCATAATAGTACTCCATAACTCAGATGTGAATGGAATAATGTAAAATACGCATACAACAGAAGTTCTTCGCTGACACTGCTCCTCAGCTTATACAGCAGATATATGAAGGGCTTATTTCAATCGTGGTACAAGTCCATTTTTGTTCATTCTGAGATACTGAGTCCTATATACTTGGATATTTCTGATATCTCAACTGCAGATTTTTCAGCGCTAAATTAACTTTAGGACTCTGTATCTCAGAATAAACAAAAATGGACTTGTACTACTATTGAAATAAGCCCTTCATATGGCACGTGCCAATGTGCCACATACCTTCGCTGTGTCAGTATCCCAGTTGAGCTTTTGATCTACATGAAATCCTAATAATTTTACTGTTTTCTTACCACGACTGGAAGGATTCAGATTGAATAAAATAGCTTCAGTTTTACTAACATTCTTCTGCGGTACATTTGTCTCAAACCAAGTATGCACCACTCCAATGCCTCTGCCATGCTACGTTGCACATTTTCAAGATTGGTATCACATGTGATGAGTGTTGTGTCATAAGCATAGAGCACTGCATCACACAATAAAACTACAGGTAAATAATTTATATAAATAATGAAAAGGAAAGGTCCAAGAACAGATCCTTGAGTTACACCCTTTACAACTGGGAGACATTCTGACATCTGATTATTTACCTTAACTACCTGTTTTCTATTGTCCAAGTATGACTGCATTAGGCATAGAGCATTCTCTCTCACTCTGAAGTGGTAGATTTTTTTATGAGGATATTGTGGGAGACCACATCAAAAGCTTTCCTGAGGTCCAACAATGTTGTACAGATAATATCTTTATTTTCAAAACAATTGTATATTTTTGCTACCATACTCTCAACTGCTTTGACTGTAGAAAGGCTAGATCTGAAACCATTCTGCGAGGAGGTGAGTATATCATTATGTTCAAAATATAGAATCATCTGTTTATGCATGCAGTATTCTATTATTTTTAATATTGTGGGTATAAGTCATATTGGTCAATAGTTATCTGCTGATGCTATATCTCCTTTCTGATGTACTGGTTCAACTACAGATATTTTTTAACATTCTGGATAGTTACCTTCACTTAAAATTTTGTTGATTATTTTAGTCAGTGGCGATACAATTTGATTTCTGCTGTATTTAATAACATAATTTGAGAGACCATAGTAATCCTCTGCTCTAGAATTACTGAGCCTAGCTATTGATTCACTGACCATCTTCTCAGTTACACAAGTCCAGCGAAAGCTGTCTCTCTGCTTGCTGTTCATTTCTGGCTGCAGTGCCTCTACCATACTCACGTTCTCCATTACGCTGTTATCTGATTAAGGACTGACAAAATGCGCATTTAGAATATCAGGTGGAATTGGTGTCTGGTATACTTTGCCATCACAGTTTGTTTCTGTTTTTAATAATTTCCCATGCAGCTTATCAGGTGGAATTGGTGTCTGGTATACTTTGCCATCACAGTTTGTTTCTGTTTTTAATAATTTCCCATGCAGCTTTGCATTTATTTACTCTACGATCCACCTACGACCAGACCTGTGGGACGTCGATATCTTGTAGTAACGTCACAGTCTGAGAAAACAGTTGGCCAGCTGTTGCCGATAAGCTCAGAATCACGGTTGATGGAGCGTATCCGGACAGCCGAGATCAATTTTAGTCCAAAGCGCCAGGCAAGTTCATTTGTTTTTTTGGAAGAGGAGGCTGATAGTGTGTGCCATCAATGTAGACCGGTGGGTGATGACAGAATCTAGGCGCACGCCCTGAAATCTATCTCAAACGATTTCACATGAACTTTTCGGTAAAAAAGTTCGTTTCTGCTTTAGTCGTAGGTTTCTTTATGTGTCAGGTTCATTATGACGTGCGCATCGTTTTGTTAATGGTCATAGTTATTGTGATATTTACGTGGAAGTAAGACACTGCCCGAAGTTCGAAAAAGTTTTCAGTGGTGCCGCTACGATTTCGCGTTTGCTGCTTATTACAAAATATGTTGCTGCATTTGAAATCTAGATAACGTATTAAATTTTTCTTATACTTGGGTGGAGGTCTCTATCTGTCAACAGTCCCGAGAAAATTGATATGACGTAGGAGACTCATTTGCAATCACGCTGTGCCAGCGATAAAGCTAGAGTGAAATATCCACAACATTGCTCATGTTTCATAAACCATTTGAGATACCGAAATGAGATGTTAGCAAATGACAGCACGCAAAGAGGAGAGTATTTTGCCATATTGTTATTACGCAATATTTCATTATTTACTGTGTTATTCCACTAACATGTAGCCTCTCCCCGATGTTATTCAATCTGTATATTGAGTAAGCAGTAAAGGAAACAAAAGAAAAATTCGGAGTAGGTATCAAAATCAATGGAGAAGAAATAAAAACTTGAGGTTTGCCGATGACACTGTAATTCTGTCACAGACAGCAAAGGAGTTGGAAGAGCAGTTGGATGGGATGGACAGTGTCTTGAAAGGAGGATATAAGGATCAACAAAAGCAAAACGAGGATAATGGAATGTATTCGAATTAAGTCGGGCGATACTGTAAGTGTAAGGAAGTCGTTTCTGAAAGTATTTTTATGGAGTGTAGCCATGTATGGAACTGAAACATGGACGATAAATATTTTTTGGACACGGAGAAAATAGAAGATTTCGAAATGTGGTACTACAGAAGAATGCTGAAGATTAGATGGGTAGATCACATAACTAATGGGGAGGTACTGAACAGGATTTGGGAGGAGTTTGTGGCACAACTTGAATAGAAGAAGGGATCGGTTGGTAGGACATGTTCTGAGGCATCAAGGGATCACCAATTTAGTGTTGGAGGGCAGCGTGGAGGGTAAAAATCGTAGAGGGAGACCAAGAGATGAATACACTAAGCAGATTCAGAAGGATGTAGGTTACAGTAGCTACTGCGAGATGAAGAAGATTGCACAGGAGCGAGTAGCATGGAGAGCTGCATCAAACCAGTCTCAGGACTGGAGACCACAATAACAACAACATTCCACTAACTACAGACGTTTTCGATGAAAGAATGTAGTTTCCGCTTCATGCTTTCACTTGCATGGTGCTGTACAGTTCCGCGCGCCGTTGATGGATGTCTTGTGGTACCAGCACAAACTTTGTGCCGACGGCGAGCGGTTACGACTTCTCGGACGACCGGTGGTGCGTCGTCTGTAATATGTGGTAGGCTCCGGTAGTTGCGACTGGGGCGATGCTGGTGTCACGGCAGACGTGTTGTCAGTGTTTATACGTTTGTTGCTCGATAAACCTTGGTGACCCTGTCCACTGTTTGTGCTATAGTTGGAGGCACGAACGGTGGCAGTCGAGTTTAGGCTCGTACTGCGCATCTACGTCACGCATACTCCCACAGCCAATGAGCGTCGAGAAGTGTTCTGAGCGCTCTGCTCTGAATGCCGTAGGTAATACGAGCATTAAACGTAAGCTTAGGGAGTTGTTTGGTGAATTTATGCAGTACTGGCCATTAAAATTTGCTAAACCACGAAGATGACGTGCTACAGACGCGAAACTTAACCGACAAGAAGAAGGTGCTGTCGTATGCAAATTATTAGCTTTTCAGAGCATTCTCACAAGGATGGTGCCGGTGGCGACACCTACAACGCGCTGACATGGGGAAAGTTTCCAACCGATTTCTCGTACACAAACAGCAGTTGACCGGCGTTGCCTGGTGAAACGTTGTTGTGATGCCTCGTGTAAGGAGGAGAAACGCGTACCATCACGTTTCCGACTTTGATAAAGGTCCGATTGTAGCCTATCGAGATTGCGGTTTATCGTATCGTGACGTTGCCGCTCGCGTTGGTGAGATCCAATGACTGTTAGCAGAATATGGAATCGGTGGGTTCAGCAGGGTAATACGGAACGCCGTGCTGGATCCCAACGGCCTCGTATCACTAGCAGTCGAGATGATAGGCATCTTATCCACATGGCTGTAACGGATCGTGCAGCCACGTCTCGATCCCCGAGTCAACAGATGGGGACGTTTACAAGACAAAAACCATCAGCACGAACAGTTCGACGACGTTTGTAGCAGCGTGGACTAGGAGTTTGGAGACCATGGCTGCGGTTACACTTGACGCTGTATCACAGACAGGAGCGCCTGCGATGGTGTACTCAACGACGAACCTGGGCGCACGAATGGCAAAACGTATTTTTTTCGGATGAATCCAAGTTCTGTTTACAGCATCATAATGGTCGCATCCGTGTTTGGTGGCATCGCGGTGAACGCACATTGGAAGCGTGTATTCGTCATCGCCATACTGGCGTATCATCCAGCGTGGTGGTATGGGGTGCAATTGGTTACACGCCTCGGTCACCTCTTGTTCGCATTCATGGCACTTTGAACAGTGGACGTTATATTTAAGATGTGTTACGAGCCGTGGCTCTACCCTTCATTCGATCCCTGCGAAACCCTACATACCAGCAGGATAATGCACGACCGCATGTTGCAGGTCCTGTACGGGCCTTTCTGGATACAGAAAATATTCGACTGCTGCCCTGGCCAGCACATTTCCAGATCTCTCACAAATTGAAATCGTCTGGTCAATGGTGGCCGAGCAACTGACTTGTCGCAATACGCCAGTCACTACTCTTGATGAATTGTGGTATCGTGTTGAAGCTACATGGGCAGCTGTACCTGTACACGCCATCCAAGCTCAGTTTGACTCAATGCCTAGGTGTATCGAGGCCATTATTACGGCCAGAGGTAATTGTTCTGGGTACTAATTTCTCAGTATCTATGCACCCAAATTGCGTGAAAGTGCAATCACATGTCAGTTCTAGTATAATATATTTATCCAATGAATACCTGTTTATCATTTGCATTTCTTCTTGGTGTAGCAATTTTAATGGCCAGTAGTGTAATTATTGACAACAGGTTTAGATCATTGAACATCTTCGCTGTGGAAAAATATTGTGGCATCTTCATTATGTCATACATGCTACTTAACCAGAAAAGATGCCATAGATGACTTACAAACATCAACACTTGTGTGTTAACCTACTGGATGTTGTTGTGATTGAGCAGTGGTGCTGGGCACTTACTGCTGTCACATGGTTTCGTTTTCAATGATTTCTGTTTGTTTAAGCCGACTTATGTCGTGAAGTATCTTTTTCTGATGTTTGTAAGTGAGCTTTTCTGGTTAAATAGCATGTACGACATGTGAAGTTGTCACAATATTTTTCCACTGTGAAGATGATTAATGATCGAAACTGGTTGTGAGTAAATACGAGTATAAAACAGCACAGTGTTTACCATGCATTTCTCCAAGTTATAGGAGAGACATTTCTGTTGCATGTAGTTGTGTGGATATTGACCCGAGGACATTATAACTGAGTTTCATTTTGTTTATAAAGTTATTTTTTTTAGTGTCTTCGATCACTTCTCAGTATGAAGACGCTATAATAAGTGCTGTTTGGTATGAGTTGCACACACTTGAGCAATATTGTAAGATAGGAAACATAAGTGATTTGTAAGCAGTCCCCTCTGTAGACTGCCTGCATTTTGCTGGTATCCTGCTGCTGAACAAAACCCTATCGCCTGCCATACCTATGATTGGGCCTATGTGATCAGTCCATTTCATGTTCCCACAAAATGTTACACCAAAGAATTTGTATACATTGAATGATTTTAACTGTGACTGATTAATGTTGTAGTCATAGGACACTATATTTGTGCGTTAAGTGAAGTACATTGTTTTCAACATTTAAAGCAAATAGCCAATTTGCTTCATTATCAATATCTGACTCGACATTTGTCCTACTTTTTTCAGATAGTACTTCATTGTAGACAGCTGCACCGTCTGCAACAAGTCTTAGGCTATCATTAATCATGTCTGCCACGTCATTAGTGTGTAGGCCGGTCGCTGTAGCCGTGCGGTTCTAGGCGCTTCAGACTGGAACCGCGTGACCGCTACGGTCGCAGGTTCGAATCCTGCCTCGGGCATGGATGTGTGTGATGTCCTTAGGTTAGTTAGGTTTAAGTAGTTCTAAGTTCTAGGGGACTGATGACCAACAGATGTTAAGTCCCATAGTGCTAGGAGCCATTTGAACCATTAGTATGTAGTGTAAATAACAAGTGTCCCAACACGCTTCTCTGCGGTTAATTCTGCTTTTGTCGACGGCTCTCTGTCCCAAGTAGCATGCTGCGTCTTCCTTAACAAGAAATCTTCAGTCAAGTGAAAAGTTTGTATGACACCGCATATAACCGTACTTTTATTCGTAATCGTGGTGTGATCCCAAGCCAAATAGTTTTCGGAAGTCAAGAAATATTTCATCCCGGTGATTGCTTCTTTGATACATGGTACTGAGCAAGCATTGTAAACATTTGAAACCCTTACAGACTCCCAGAGATCCACTAATTATTGTATATACACCAAACATTAAGTCCCGTACGTGCACTCAGTATTTCGCAATCCTCTACCGTACACATTGAGCTAAAAAGAGGCAAAGGTTAAGTTCAAAAATAAATCACTCAGCAGCCAGAAGGAGACATTGAACACCACTGTACTCCCAAATGCACCATCATACTGCGTGTGTTATGCCTATGCCTTCCTACAACATTGTAACGAGGTGCAGTGCTTAAGACACAGCATTCGGGAGGATCGAGGTCCAAGTCTTCTTCTAGAAGTCCAGATTACATTTTCCGTGTTTTCTCTAAAACACTTAAGGCGAATGCTGGGATAATTCATTTGGAAAAGGCATGTACTGCTTTTTTCCAACATGAGTTAATGATTCGTCTGTAACGACTCAGCATCAAGCTAACCTTATGCTCTAATCTCATTTTTCTTTCTCTGATCATGAAGCAGAGAGTCCTCCTCGATGACAACCCACATGAATTCCGATAACATCGGCCGCGCGAAATACAACCCTCACTTTCCTCAAATGACATCCTGAAAGCAAAGGAACAAGGTACTCAAGTCAATGCTAAATTTCGGGTCCTCTGAAAAGCATACTCAGTCCTCCACCAGTGCTTATAAATGAAAATACGATCTTAAGGAGTATCAAATAAAATTTGTGACTGGGCAGAGGGCTTTTTCGCAGGGAGGAGACAACATATACTTTTGGATGAAGAGCAATCGACATATGTAGATGTAACTTCAAGTGTAGGCCGGAAAAGCCTCTTGGAACCCTTGCTGTACATGTAGTACATGAATGAGATGTCAGACAAAATTAATAGTAGCCTCAAATTTTTCGTAGATGGTATAGTATTCTACATTGAAGCGCCAATGAAAGTGGTGTAGGCACGCGTATTCAAATACAGAGATATATTCATGAGCCTACTCGAAGCATAAGTGGTTGCGAAAGCATACTTGACCTCTTAGCAACAAATAATCCTGGACAAATAGGGAGTATCATGACGAAAACAGGGATTAGCGACCACAAGGCAGTTGCCGCTAGGCTGAATACCGTTACACCCACAACCATCAAAAATAAACGCAAAGTACATCTATTTCAAAAAGCTGATAAAATACTCTTAACGCCTTTTTAAGAGACAGTCTCCACTCCTTCCGATCTGATCACATAAGCGTAGAGAAGATGTAGAATGATTTCAAAGAGATGGTATCGACGGCAGTTGAGAGATATAACCACATAAATTAATAAGTGATGATACTGATCCCCCATGCTACACAAAATGGGTCAGATCGCTGTGGAAAAAGCAACGAAAAAAATGCATTCCAATTAAAAAAAAAAACAAAAAAACGCAGAGTCCAGAAGATTGGCAAAGTTTTGCAAGTTCGAAATATAGCGCGTGCTTCAATGCGAGATGCTTTTAATAGTTTCCACAACGAAACTCTGTCTCGGAATCTGGCACAAAACCCAAAGAGATTCTGGTCATATATAAAGCACACCAGTGGCAAGACGCAATCAATACCTTCACTGCGCGATAACAACGGTGAAGTCCCTGATGATAGTACCACTAAAGCAGAGTTATTAAACACGGTTTTCCAGAACTCCTTCACCAAAGAAGACGAAGTAAATATTCCCGAATTCCAATCAGAACAACTGCGAAAATGAGAAACATAGAAGTAGATATCCTCGGTGTAGCAAAGCCGCTTAAATTACTTAATAAAGGCAAGGCTTCCGGTCCAGATGGTGTACCAGTCAGGTTTCTTTCAGAGTATGCAGATGCAATAGCTCCACATTTAGCAATTATATACAACCGCTCGCTCACAGAAAGTTCCGTACCTAAGACTGGAAAGTTGCTCAAGCACACCAATACCCAAAAAGGGAAATAGGAGTAATCCATTGAATTACAGGCCCATATCACTAACGTCGATTTGCAGTGGGGTTGTGAAACATATACTGTATTCGAACATTATGAAGTACCACGAAGAAAACGATTTATTGACACATAACACGGATTCAGAAAATGTCGTTCTTGCGGAACACAACTGGCTCTTTATACTCATGAAGTAATGAGTGCTATCGACAGGGGAAGTCTTATTGACTCCATACTTTTAGACTTTCAGAAGGCTTTCGACACCGTTCCTCACAATCGACTTCTAATCAAACTGTGTGCCTATGGAATATCGCATCAGTTGTGCGATTAGATTCGTGATTTCCTGTCAGAAAGATCACAGTTCGTAGTAATAGACGGAAAGTCATTGAGTAAAACAGAAATAATATCTGGCGTTTCCCCAAGGAAGTGTTACAGACCCTCTATTGTTCCTGATTTATATTAACGACATAGGAGACAATCTGAGTAGCCCTCTTAGATTATTTTCTGATGATGATGTCATTTACCGTTGTAAAGTCATCAGATGACCAAAATGAATTGAAAAATGATTTAGATAAGATATCTGTGTGGTGCGAAAATTGGCAATTGACCCTGAATAAAGAAACGTGTGAAGTTATTCACATGAGTACTAAAAGAAATCAGCTAAATTTCGATTACGCGATAAGTCACACAGATCTGAAGGCTGTAAATTCAACTACATACTTAGGGGTTAAAATTACAAATAATCTAAGTTGGAACGCTCAAAAAATGGTTCAAATGGCTGTGAGCACTATGGGACTTAACATCTGAGATCATCAGTCCCCTAGAACTTAGAACTACTTAAACCTAACCAACCTAAGGACATCACATACATCCATGCCCGTGGCACGATTTGAACCTAGGACCGTAGCAGTCGCGCGGTTCCAGACTAAAGCGGCTAGAACCGCTCGGCCACAACGTCCGGCTTCGAACGCTCACATAGATAATGTTGTGCGTAGAGCAAACCAAAGCTGCGATTTATTGACATAACACTTGGAAGGAGCAACAGATCTCCTCAAGATACTGCTTACATTCACTCGTCTGCCCTACTCTGGAGTATTGCTGTACGGTGTGGGATCCGTATCAGGTAGGATGACGGATGATATTGAAAAAGTTCAAAGAAGGGCGGCTCGTTTTGTATTATCGCGAAGTAGGGGTGATAGTGTCACAGACATGATACGTGAACTGGAGTGTCAATCATTAAAACAAAAGCGATTTTTGTTGCGACAGGATCTTCTCATGAAATTTCAATCACCAGTTTTCTCCTCCGATTGCGAAAACATTCTGTTGGCACCCGCCTACATAGGGAGAAATGATCATCACGATAAAATGAAGAGAAATCAGAGCTCGCTCCGAAAAATTTAAGTGCACATTTTTCCCGCGCGCCGTTTGAGAGTGGAACGGTAGAGAGACAGCTTGAAGATGGTTCACTGAACTCTCTGCCAGGCACTTAATTGTGAATAGCAGAGTAATCACGTAGATGTAGATGTAAACAGGCAGAATACGGCGCTGCGGTCGGCAACGCCTATATAAGATAAGTGTATGGCGCAGTTGTTAGATCGGTTACTGCTGCTACAATGGAAGGTTATCAAGATTTAAGTGAGTTTGAACGTGAAGTTATAGTCGGCGCACGAGTGATGGAACACAGCTCTCCGACGTAGCGCTGAAGTGGGGATTTTGCGTACGACCATTTGACGAGTATTCCGTGAATATCATGGACACAGCAAAACATTAGATCTCCGAAATCTCCGAGGCCGGAAAAAGATCCTACAAGAACGGGACCAACGACGTCTGAAGAAAATCGTTCAACGTGCAACCTTCCGCAAATTTTTGCAGATTTCATTGCTGGATCATCAGCAAATGTCAGCGTACAAACCATTCAACGAAACATCATCGATAGGCCTTTTGGGGCCGAAGGCCCTCTCGTGTACCCTTGATGACTGCACGACACAAAGCTTTACGCCTCGCCTGGACCCGTCAACACTGACAATGGACTATTGTTGACTGGAAACATGTTGCCTGGTCGGACGAGTGTCATTTCAAATTGTATCGAGCAGATGGACTTGTACGGGTATGGAGACAACCTCAGGACTCCATGGGCCCTACATGTAAGCAGGGGACTGTTCAAGCTGGTGGAGGCTCTGTAATGGTGTAGGGGGTCTGCAGTTAAGAGTGATATGGGACCCCTGATACGTCCAGATACGACCCTGACAGGTGACACGTACGTAAGCATCCTGTCTGATCACCTGTATCCATTCATGTCCACTGCGCATTCCTATGGACTTGGGCAATTCCAGCAGGCCAATGCGACACTGTCCACCAAACTTCCCAGACGTGAGCATTATCGAGTATATCTGGGATGCCTTGCAACGTGCTGTTCAGAAGAGATCTCCGCCTCATCGTACTCTTACGGATATGCTGACAGACCTGTCTATTAATGGTGTCAATTCCCTCCAGCACTACTTCAACATTAGTCGAGTCTACGCCACGCTGTGTTGAGACACTTCTGCGTGCTCACGGGGGCCCTACACGATATTAGGCAGGTGTACCAGTTTCTGTGGCTCTTCAGTGAATAATAAAGTACTGTTTGAACAAAAATCTGAGTAAATATTGATCTTGATAAGATTTCAAAACTGTTTGAAAAGAGACAACTCGTTTCAAATGTTCAGAAATGTAAAATTGTGCGGTTCACAAAATGGAAAGAAAAGAACTTGTATGTTGTGACCACAATGCCAATGAGTCGCAACGGATACCAGTCAAGTATCACCAATATTTAGGCGTCAACATTTGTAGTGACCTGAAATGGAATGATCACTTTTCATTGACAGGATTCTGAGAAACTGAAATCGGTCTACAAGGGGATTGCTTACAAAACACTCGCGCCAGCCATTCTAGAATATTGCTCAAGCGTACGAGACACGTTCCAAATAGAGTTAGGAGGGGGATATTAAATATATAAAGAACAACATGTATGTTTAAAGGTTTATTTGATCTATGGGAGAGCTTCACCATTAGGTAATTAATCTAGGAGTCCACTACAAATCTTTACATATAGCTTCCATAAGGACCGCGAAGACAAGATTAGACCTTATAGTTACACCGCTCGCAGAGGAGTTTAAGCTATCATTCCTTCTACGTGCGGTATGTGAATGGAGCCGTAATTGGAAGTACAATCTGTCATTCAGATAAAAGTGTCTTGCAGAGTACAGCTGTAGATGAAGATACAGGCCTGTGAACCATTTCATTTAATAACGGGGCGGGGGGGGGGGGGGGGAGGAAGGTTCTATTACTTTCCCTGTCTTTGTTCTCTCTGATCTTACGCTTCATCTATAATGACTTCGTAGTAGACGGCACGTCATACCCTAATCTGACATTTGAATCAATTCACCCAGGAGTAGTATTTTAATGTGGGATTCGGATACCAGGATAACTTAAGGATTTTTATCACATAAAGGCGATCATAACAAGATGTTGAAATCATATTAAGTGCCAGAAGGAAAAGTAGATACAGTCTTGAAGCGCAGGTCAAAACTTTGAATAAGAAACCTGACATTCATTGAACCAGCTTCGTTGTGCGAGACAGCGTGTGATGATGAATATTATCTTGTGCCTAAGTTGCTTTTCTTGGAAGCACTATCAGTCGGCCCGATGTTTATTGTGAGGCAGCCCGATTACAGTGAATCATCAAGTCGGGTGCCAAGTAGTAAAACCAATCGGTGCATGTAGAAACTCTGGATACATTTACTGAAAAGCAATTAGTTACCAGTAAAAGCAACGTAAAGCAGTGTTTCTGTTTAACCAGAATGGTCTAAAACTCCTTGATTTCTGTATTTCGATTTGACCTGTATGTATTTTATTACAAAATATTTCCATATTGCTCATCAAAGACAGGTTCCCTCGCATTGGTTGTAGCATACGGTATACGATCCTAGCGAGCAAATTGGTAAAAAATGAACATAAAGTCGATAAAGTTTACGACACACTTTCTAAAGTAGTCTATGTTTTCCCTCAGCGTTCAAGCTATCTCCATTCCAAATTTTACCAAAGTCGGTTCAGCGGTTTAATCGTTGAAAGCGTAACGGAATTACTTTACATGTTATTATGTTATACATGTTTAAGAAAAGCTTTTATTGCTCAGTTTTATGGACCAAATACTATTTGTACAAAGGCCTCCCGAAGGCATAAAGTGCAACAAATGAATAAATGATTTTTCAAAATAAAATGAAAAACATGAGCCTTTTTAAGGCCCTCTTTAATAAATCGGACCCCCCTCCCCCCTTCTTTTGATAATATCCTGGCTACGTCCATGAGCCTGTAACTCGCTTTTATGAAACATTGATACTTTGCAGCATCTTTTCAATCACGGCAAGTGTTTAGTAAGAATCACGAGCTGCCTAAATTTTTAGAACTGCGGAACATTTTGAGAATCTCGGCAGTGGTACTGATTTCAGTGCGGCTGTGGTATCATTGTACAAAAAAAAGTCAGCTTTCCGTTGCCGATTTTTATTCCTTCAAATAAGCGTTTCGGGGTTTCACAAAAAAAAATTAATCTCTAGATTGGGACTTTGTGAAACCCCGAACTAGTCATTTGAAGAAATAAAAATTTCCATATGGAAGTTAAATTTCTTTCTTTGTATAATGCGGAACATGTACTCCTCACGTACCCCTAGCTGCATCCCTGCATTTATGGAGTACCCTGTGGCCGACAGCATTAGATAAAGGGAACAGAAATTAAAAACAAAAACTAAAAATAAGCTTCTCTTACCAGACACCTCCATTGGAGAATAACTGAAAATAGTGCGCCATTTCCAAAAGAAAGACCCAGTTTCGCTGCGTCTGTTGGTGCCTTTAATAGGAAGCATAAAATGATGTATTGCCGCACTCGGCGTAGAGACTAACAGTGACCGTTTAGTGTAGAAAATTGTTAATAAAAGTGGAACGTTACTGCCCAACACGTGAATGGCTTATCTCCGTCAATCTCGAATTTTCCGTCCGTAGGGACTTTAAAGATGAACGTAGGTACCTTTCATGTGTCGCGTAAGGACATAGTCGATGAGTTGGCTGCGCTGAACTCCGAACGATAAGACCTTTATTTATGAAACAGTTGCGTGCCGTAGGGAGAAGGGGCGAGAGGGCATGCGGCCCACGAATCGCCTCTTGCCGACCGCTGGTCCATAGGAATGTTACCAATAGCAGCACTGGTTATTTCCGTAAACATTGTTGTTAAGTAAGTTGTTTGAAGGAGGGTCGGATTATATGGTTTTACAAAAGACTTACGTATAGCACTAGCATTAGGTATGCCCTAAACCAGGTACGGTTCTAGGGATGGGATCTGCGTAGCGAGAGAGCTGGGTGGGTGGGGGTAGGCAGGAGGAGGTTGGAGAGAAGTCACAGTTTCTTACTTTCTTCTCCCAACCATTACTAAATATAACTCGCTGTCACTTCCAGATTTAACGCACCGTAGTTGGCTGGTATCGGTCTCACAGATCGCTAGCGTTTATTGTTACTCCGTTGCTGATACATAGCGGTGGGGTAGGAGATTGCAGCCTTGTCTGGTTGTTGTTCCCCGAAGCCGACGTAGTTTCCTTTGTCAGTAGTCACTTGAATGTGACGTGGACCTACTGTATACTATTACTGCTTCTTTCGTGGTCTCTGAGATCGCACATGGGACTTTGCGTTATGGATTCAGTAGCAAGATCTTTGTCTACCGACTTTGAGGATACTACTTTAAAATGATTTGAGGAAAATCTAGGAAGTTTTCTTGGATTTGTGAGGATAGTAGTTTCAATGCCAATGTTTCACACATTTTGAAACATCCCCTTAGAAAAATTAAGAATGACAATGCTGGTAAACCTCTACGTTATTTGATTTTCAAACAGCTGAGCAAAACTGAACGTACTCAGACATTTCTCTCTTTACTTATTCTGATCATCACTAAACGTCGGCAAGGAATGATAAAATTTTTCTCAAGGTTAGCGTCTATGTTATTTTTCCCTGAGTCAGCTGGCTCTCGTGGCTACCTCCGGTGCGAGTCATTGTCTGTCTCTTTGCTGGCGCGCGTCGTTATTAGGATTAGGAGACCTAACTTCCACAATTCACCTCGTCGAGAGGGCTCTGCCCTGTTTGAATCCCACTAGTTCTGATGAAATTCAGGTCTGTGGCTACGATTATATCGTCTGTCGTCATGTCGGAAGATTCCATAGTTTCTTGCTTGTCGGTCACGTGGTGGAGAATTTCTCCCTGAATCGTGACTGCGCGCTGAACTGTTGGGTCTGAAATTATTCTGTCTCCCTTGATAATAATTGTTTTGGTTCCCATATTGTCTGTTTCTATGGTTATCGCTGTCATATTCATTACTATAGAAATGCGATCTTTCTCTGTAATTATTTTTACCTTGCCAACGGTTGTCATGCAGGTGGTGTCTGTTTTGGTCACGATTTACGTTGTAAGAATAGCCTTGTCGTGTCCAGTTATTATTTCTTTATAGCGGAATTGTGACGGATGTTACCTGTAATGATTGTTTTCCGGTTTTCGCATCCCGCGACTGTCTAATTCTTGTAAGAGTCCCTGAAAAGCTTCAGTGTCGTCTTTGCAACGTCCTGCCAAAATAATATGTCTTAAATGTTCAGGCAATTTGATTAAGCAAATGCGGATGAGTTCTCGGGGGCTGTATGGGCTTGATAGATACTGATTCTTGTGCAACATGTCTTCAAAATATTTGACGAGACTGGACAATTCAGATTGTTAGAAATGTTTCATCATTATGATGCTACGTTTTACGCGATGTTGAGTAGCTTGAGACAAATATGCTGAGAGGAAGGCATGATAAAATTCTCCTTCATTGTGACAATCGTGAATAACCTATCGCATTCTTACAGCTGGTTCATTCTCTAAATAGCCGCGCATAAATTCCAACCTGTGCTCCAATGACTAGTTGGGAGGAAAACAATGAGAGAATTGATGAAGCCGTGCTTGTCGATGAATGACGTTGCCAGTGTTCTTAAATGTTTTGAATTTATGTGTAGTGACGAACAGATTATAGTCAAAGTCATCGTGTCGGCGAGTAGCATGTCGGTCATTGTTACGTCGTGTCGGCGGTTCCATTTCAAAATTCGGTGTACCTTGCCAATTTCTTTCATAATTTCCTAAGTGCCCTGTGTTATTATTTTGTGGCTGTTCCGTATTTCTATGTCCCTCTTCCGTTATTGGAGCGCGAGTGTCCTCTGAAATATGTAATTCTTGTATTACCTGTGTCAACTGATCTTGTACTTTCCGAATTTCTCTTTTGTACTGTGTATTGATTTGATTTTGGTTTTGTTTGAATTTTCTAATTTGTTCATACTCTTCTGTGTCAGTGAAGGCTACAGGTCTTGTGTCATTCACATCATCATCTACCTTTGTAGGTAAGTTAGTGAACTGATCCGAAAGTTCGGCTACTTTCTCCGATAATGAACTGATTTCCCGGGATGTTTATCTGAACCACGTTTGAGAGTGTCCATTTGTGTTGAAAGCGTATCTACCATGTCCTTTAAGTTTCCTTGAGTTTTTGCAAGTTGCGTAACCGAATCGGTAGATGGAACTGAGTCAATTTTAGCTTGCAAGGTGTCGTGATTTTCATGAACAATATTTTGCAGTTCTTTTATGGCTCCTTTGTGATTCTGTAATGTCTTTTCATGGGCGAAAAAATAGGTTGGAAGTGCTCACTAATTTGTGTTTTTACGTCATTACAGACATTTTGACATTCGATTCGCTTTTAAGTAACTCAGCAGTTAAACCTTCACGTGTTTGTTCAAGCGTGGTGTCTAACGTTTGAAGATTTTGTTCCATTGTGTCTAATTTTTGAAGATTTTATTCCATTGTGTCTAACTTTCAAAGATTTTGTTCCATTGTGTCTAACTTTTGAAGCTTTTGTCCCATTTGTTGCATTAATTGTAATAACAATGCACTGGTGTCTGAAGCATGTTCCTCAGTGCTATTCGGCAGTGCATTTGAACCGGCAATATTCGCATTTTGAAAAGTAGAAAATGTGTCTTGACTTATTTGAGAAAACTGTGGGCACGCAAAACCTGAATCTACAGTATTTGCAAGATTGTATCCTGTCATTTCGGATTCCTGAGGTGAGCTCTTGCCGACCGATCGATCGATAATTCTTCCCTGTTCACTAATTGTTTCACTGTCTACACCATTATTTGCCACCTGGTCCATTTCCCTATGCACAATTACCAAATTACTATGTTGAACAAAAGTTAATTCATTACACGGTGGCGCTAACACACTGCTTTCGTCTTCACTGTCATTTCTCAATTTACTTTGGAGCCTAGTATTACGTTTTTCACACGCCACAATTGTCACAATATCACAGAAAAGCGCAGTTTGATGAGCAAAATAAGAAAACACATTAACATAGCATTGAAAATAATATCTAGTAAATTGCAAGCACAGCTGCGAAATAATTGAATCTACAAGCATGCCACGACTGTTTTACAATACAACAATGAAAAACTTCAACTACAAAGAAGATTCTCTCTACAATTAGGCGCTAGCAATAAACAATAGCTACACTAATTACACAAACTACAAGAAAAAATCAGAAGGTTCGAGTGTAGTATCCTCGGCTAAGGGTCGTCATATGAAACATCCCCTTAGAAAAATTAATGAATTACTGTGCTGCTAAACCCCTTATGTTATTTGATTTTCAAACAGCTGAGCAAAATTGAACATACTCAGACATTTCTCTCTTGTCTTATTCTGATCATCACTAAACTGACACACATTATTTTTTTAGTGCACCGCAATCTGACTTTCAATAATCCATACAAAAGAATGGCCCTGACTAACAATAACCTATACCGTTCATGAATCACTTACCTCACAAAAAACTTCGTTACTCGAACTACTGCAATACAGCGAGCGCCAATACTGCCAGCTAAATGAAAGATTCTAACTACTGAAGGCACTAACTACTGATAGGCATAGTTAGCACATGAAAGATTTTGATAGAGAACGAACAATGTATTTACCTTAATAGTGTTCAAAAGTCATCCTATATGTATCAGTTCATGATATACAGTATTACAAATTTACTCTTTCTGATGGACACACGTCCAGATCGTCCGCTCTCAAAATTCTGTCATCTCTCTCTCCACATCCACCACTACTGGCGGTTCACCTCCAACTGCGCAACGCTACGCGCTGTTCACATACAACTGCCCAACACTACAATAGCAAATATTCCAACAATGCAAACCAGCCACAGACTTCACACAGCACAGTCAGTGATTTTCATATAGAGCGCTACGTGGCGTTACCAACATAAAAACCTAAACAGCCTACTTTCAAGTTTTAATCTGCAAACGTGTCGAATTACAAAGTTTCGGACGATTCAGATTCCGCAAGATTTTATTTAAAATTTTAACTTCTTGTACACTACTGGCCATTAAAATTGCTGCACCAAGAAGAAATGCAGATGATAAATGGGTATCCATTGGACAAATATCTTATACTAGAACTGACATGTGATTACATTTTCATGCAATTTGGGTGCATAGATCCTGAGAAATCAGTACCCAGAACAACCACCTCTGGGCGTAATGACGGCCTTGATGCGCCTAGGCATTGTGTCAAACAGAGCTTGGATGGCATGTACAAGTACAGCTGCCCATGCAGCTTCAACACGATACCACAGTTCATCAAGAGTAGTGACTGGCGTATTGTGACGAGCCAGTTGCTCGGCCACCATTGACCAGACGTTTTCAATTGGTGAGAGATCTGGAGAATGTGCTGGACAGAGGGTAGCAGTCGAACATTGACTGTATCCACAAGCCCGTACAGGATGTGCAACATGCAGTCGTGCATTATCCTACTGAAATGTAGGATTTCGCAGGGATTGAACGACGGGTAGAGCCACAGGTCGCAACACAGCTGAAATGTAACGTCCACTGTTCAAAGTGCTTATAGTAGTAGTAGTAGAGAGGGGTTTTGGGCGCACGACAGCAAGGTCTTCAGCGCCCGTTCAGTAACATAGTGACATGGGTGTGAAGAAAAATCCCAGAACAGGAATATAAAACGAAACAGAAAACATGGATAACAATCGTTGAAAAACATGTGCTGACCCACACCAAAGCGTGGGATGAAGCAGAGCGTCAGCAGTAAAACATGGACAACACAGGAAGAAAATGTTAGAGGGAGCTAAAACAATGTAGCAGATGGAAGTGGCTGGCTGACCGCAAGGAAAAAAGGGGAGGAGTCAGCCACTCTGCAATACACTAAAACCTTCAGCCTAAAAGTTTAGGCCAGAGTCCAGACATATCACAAAACTTAAAAACCATAGACACACACGTCTCATCATTAGCTGTCAATTCGAACAATAGGTGACCGAGACGTGTAACCAATGGCACCCCATACCATCACGCCGGGTGATACGCCAGTATGGCGATGACGAATATACGCTTCCGGTGTGTTTTCACCGCGATGTCTCCAAACACGGATGCGATCATCATGATGCTGTAAACAGAACCCGGGTGCATCCGAAAAAATGATGTTTTGCCATTCGTGCACCCAGGTTCGTCGTCGGGTACACCAACCATCGCAGGCGCTCCTGTCTGTGATGCAGCGTCAAGGGTAACCGCAGCCATAGTCTCCGAGCTGATAGTCCATGCTGTTGCAAACGTCGTCGAACTGTTCGTGCAGATGGCTGTTGTCTTGCAAACGTCCCCTTCTGTTGACTCAGGGATCGCGACGTGGCTACGTGATCCGTTACAGGCATGAGGATAAGATGCCTGTCATCTCGACTGCTAGTGAAACGAGGCCTCTGGGAGCCAGCACGGTGTTCCGTATTACTCTCCTGAACCCACCGAATCCATATTCTGCTAACAGTCATTGGATCTCGACCAACGCGAGTAGCAATGTCGCGATACGATAAACCGCAATCGCGATAGGCTCCAATCCGACTTTATCAAAGTCGAAAACGTGATGGTACGCATTTCTCCTCCTTACACGCGGCACACAACAACGTTTCATCAGACAACCACTATTGTTTGTGTATGAGAAATCGGATGGAAACTTTCCTTATGTCAGCACGTTGTAAGTGTCGCCACCGGCGCCAACCTTGTGTGAATGCTCTGAAAAGCTATTCATTTTCATATCACAGCATCTTCTTCCTGTCGGTTAAATTTCGCGTCTGTAGCACGTCATCTTCGTGGTGTAGCAATTTTAATGGCCAGTAGTGTAATAAGATTTCTTATTATTGAGAATCTTGATAAAATGATCTTCTACTTACACATATTGATTTGTAACATTATATGTGTATTCGCACATATTGCAGACACTCTTGCGAACAGAAACCAGACTGTCGCCATGTTTTTTAATTGTGTGTCTACTATGTTACTTGTCTGATTCCTGTGTATTTTATTAACATTGCCTATCCCGTTTGCTTTCTGTTTTAACTTTTTCCATTTTTCCGCCATTTTACACTTGTAAGTCACCGTTTTTTCGCCTGGTTTTCTTGCTTCTTTCTTCTTCCGTTTTTAAAAAAGCCTGTAAGCTGCAGAGCAGCGTACTAAGCTGCTGCCAGCCCGCCCCCTTCGGGGGGGGGGGGGGGGGGGGGAATTGAAAATCAATAAAGAAAAAAAAATTGTAGACTGATGCTTTATGTTGTTAGTCTTGGTATATTTGTAATTTTCAGTTAACTTTTATTTTGCATAGTTGGAGAGAGGTGGTGTGTTATCTACGGGGCAGTTTATAAACATTATGACAGATGCTTAAATTTAAATGGTCATTCTGCTGAACGCAGGTTCGAATCCTGCCTCGAGCATGGATGTGTGTGATGTCCTCAGGTTAGTTAGGTTTAAGTTGTTCTAAGTTCTAGGGGACTGATGGCCTTAGAAGTTAAGTCCCATAGTGCTCAGAGCCATTCTGCTGAAAAATAGCAAAAAAGCTGTTGTCTCAAGATGTATACAATAAAAAAATCCAGGAGAGGTTTTTTTATTTACAGCCAAACAGAGGTTACTTTTTGAGCCGCCACCATATTATGAATATGTGAACTTATTTTTTCTGCAAGGGTGATTTATCTGTAACTTAATACTATTGTTCTATTTTAGGTTACATGTTTTCCTTGGTATGTGATTCAGGACAGGGTTTGCAGTTGTCTTGTTCTCTATATTGTCTTTAAAGCTATGTAGTTATCGTATGATGGTGGTGGTCCAGGGGATTGTGGGAGTCCGGAGGGTGGTCGTACATCCAGTTGTGCGGGTGTTTGCTCTTTTTGTGTAATTTGTAAGATTGTGGGTATAGGCTTAATAAATGTTTTGGAGGTATGAAGGACTGTTTTGGCACTGCACCCTTGGCATTCCCTCTGTACCTGTCTTATAGACCTCTTGCCGCTGTCTCATTATTTTCAGGAGATATTGCAGATGTGTTTTCCATTTTAGGTGGATTCGGTCCTAGATATGTTGCCGTGTTGCCAAGTCTTAGTGGGGTGTCACATAGCTTTAGCGGGATCTCTCTTTCGTCGTGTTGTCTTCCGTGTGTTCAGTGTCTATAGCGAAAGAGCAACATTTGTGTTTCTGTGGGTTTGGTTTCATGCCTCATTTTACCGTGAATGTTTTCGATTTCTTTAGATATGCACCAGTTTTATTTCTTCGTGTTGTAATCTTGTTGCCGTTATATGCAGTCTCGTCTGCATATAAGGCCAAACTTTCTCGGCCTCGTTGGACAACGGTATATCCGCTGTGTAGAGAGCGTATAAGAGATGTTACATTGTGGCTCTTTGAGGCGCCCCTGTTGATGGCGTGAAGCCATTTGATGCTTGGTCACCTATGTGTATCCTGCATTGGTTTGACGTTAATCTTATCGTTTCGCTAGGGATTTCTTCACCCAGTTTGTTTAATAATCCTTTGCGGCATACTGGTGTGCTTCCGAGTGTTCTGCCAAGTTGTTGTCTCCATTTTATACAGAATATTTGGATGACCGATCCAGCCGTCTTCTTAACATGCTGCGCGTTCTGCTGTTTTGTGTACTCTCTGCCTTGGCTCCAACAACACTGAACTATTGTCGGTCTCACGCTGGTATTTATAGCCGAGATCGACTATAGACGCCCACTACGTCCTGCGATGCTCTATTATTTTTCATAGTTCGCACTGATATCCCCTGAAACGCAAAATTCTGTCAGCGTTTCCACCTCTGGTGGGATAGTCGGCGAGATTTTAATAATCTGGATGCCAGACCCCAAGCGTTATTTAAATTGAAACCTTAGTCCTAGTTTATTAGGCTTTCTGGCATCTTTACTTCGATGGACTCCTCAATAATGGTGTTCCGAAGGAATAGATATTCAAATCGCCGAATTGAACATGCGATAAATCAAAATCAAAGAGGCAGAGACCACCACCGAGGAAGAGAAGCGAAAAATCGCTCATCTGTCTTATGCTGGCCCAATATTAGAAAAGATTGGTAGACCCATACGGAAACGTGGCATTCAGTGTATTTCACGCCTTTCGACCGAGATAAAAGATGTTCTTTGTAATATTAAAGACGATCGAGGTCTCTGAAACCCACATTCCATGCGGATGTGACATGTCTTACGTAGGGTAGACGAGGACAGATGTAAGGAATATCAGCTGAGGCAGCCCTGCCTCGAATATGATCATGAAATGAAATACGATAAGGCCAGGATCGTGGTGTGAGCGCCAAGTTGCTGGAATGGTATATGGTTCAAATGGCTCTGAGCACTATGGGACTTAACATCTGTGGTTATCAGTCCCCTAGTCTTAGAACTACTTAAACCTAATTAACCTAAGGACATCACATACATCCATGCCCGAAGCAGGATTCTAACCTGCGACCGTAGCAGTTGCACAGTTCCGGACTGAGTGCCAAGAACCGCTCGGCCACCACGGTCGGTAGAATGGAATAATTAAGGAATCCATCGAAATAAAGATGTCAGAAAAATCTAATAAACAGAGACAGCGGTTTCAGTTTAAATAACGCTCGGAATGTGGCACTCAGTTTATTAAAATATCACCGACCATCACATTCACTAGAGGTGGAAAACACTGAGAGAATTTACATTTCAGGGAATATCCGTAAGAGCTCTGAAAAACAAAAGAGCATGAAAGGGCGTAGTAGGCGTACGGGAATCGAATTCGGCTATAAATAGCGCCGCGAGACCAGTAGTAGTTCACAGTCTGGAAACAAAGCAGCGAGCACACATAACAGCAAAACTCGCTGCACCTAAAGAAGACTATTTTGTCGGTCGTCGAAATATTGTACATAAAATGACTACAACAACTCAGCCGAACACCCGGAAGCTCACTATTAATCAATCGCGGCGGGAAAAACCTGAGAGATCACATCACTTTGTTCTATATCTTGTCAGAGGCTCTTTCAGTGTACACTACTATGGTTTGTGTGCAATGGCCTCTGCTCATGGTTCCCTCGATATCTGTGATGATTTTGCTAGAGAATCATTTGTCGAATTTTTTTCTGCAGTCTGTTTTGAGGGAATTATCAACTTTTCTTCTGCGTATTTTCTGAGGTCGTCTGTCATTATTTTCACGTATGTCTTGGGGATGGTCTTCAGCAGTGATGTAGGACGGTGTGACCGAGCGTCAGTTTTAGGTTTTTTTGGTTTTGGAATCAATACAAATTTGCATATTTTCCGTCTCTGGCATTACTTTGTTTGTTATTGAGAAGTTGTACATAGTGAACTGCGTCGGGATTGTGATGTCAAAAAAGGCATTTCGAAAGTGAAATCTTTTTTACGTACCATTTTCGATCGTTATTGCGTCTATTTGTCTTCTGTGATGTTGCTGATGAGGTCTCCGGCCGGTTCTAGTCTACTCTCGCCGCTGTAAGTATTATTGTGAGGTATTCTTCTAGTGTGTATCTGGATCTGTTGTTGGATTTTGGATTTTTTGGGAAGGAGAGTGTTCTTTCTAACACTATCTTGAAGGCCTCAGCTATGTCTTGATGGTCTATTGTGGGCTCTGTACCTACTGTGGGGCAGTGTTCCGTTGGTTTATTCTGCCCTGTGGGCGTTTTGACTCGTTTCCAGTACTTTGCGCAATCTTTGTAGTCGAGTTCTTTGCACGTGTTTCTCACTGTGTACTGCCATCTTGTCCCTTCTGGTTGTCAGTGTTTCCATATATTCATTCCCTCGCTGATTCTCCGGAAAACCTCCTTTTTTACAACCTTATCGCCTGCCGGAGTGACCGATCGGTTCTAGGCGCAGGTTAGAATCCTACCTCGGGCATGGATGTGTGTGTTGTCCTTAGGTTAGTTAGGTTTAAGTAGTTCTAAGTTCTAGGGGACTGATGACCTCAGCAGTTCAGTTCCATAGTGCTCAGAGCCATTTGAACCAACCCTATCTTAAAAAAGTCCACATAATTTTCAACATTCTTCCGTAGCTCCACATCTCCAATGCTTCAATTCTCTTCTTTTCCCGCTTTTCCACAACCATGTTCCACTATCACACAGTGCTGTGCTCCAAACGTACATACTCAGAAATTTCTGCCTCAAATTAGGGTCTATGTTTGATGCTAGAACTTGTCTTGGCCAGGAATACCCTTTGTGCCAGCGCTATTTTGCTTTTAATGTCCTCCTTAATGGATTATTTTGCCGCTTAGCTAGCAGAATTCCTTAACTTCATTTGCTTCGCGACCATCAATTCTGATGTTAGGTTTCTCGCGGTTCTCATGTCAGTTACTTCTCGTTACTTTCGTCTTTCTCTGATGTACTCTCTCGTCTCTAATGACCTCGTTGTCGACGGAACGTTAAACACTAATCTCCTCTTCCTCCTCTCCTCCGATTTACTCTCAGTCCATATTCTGTACTCATTAGGCTGTTCTTTCCATTCGGCGAGTTCTGTAACTCTTCTTCACTTTCTCTGAGGATAGCAATGTCATCAGCGAATGTTATCACTGATAGCCTTTCACCTTGAATTTTAATTCCAATCCTGAACCATTCTTTTTTTTCCATCATTGCTTCTTCGATGTATATCTTGAACAGTACCGGGGAAAGACTAAATCCCATTCTTGCACCCTTTTTAATCTGAGCACTTCGCTCTCCGTCTTCTGCTCTTGTTGTCCCCTCTTAGCTCTTGTACGTATTGTGTATTACCCGTCTTCTCTATAGCTTACTCCTATTTTTCTCAGAATTTCGAACGTGTTGCACCGTTTGACATTGTCGAACGCTTTTTCCATGTCGACAGATCCTTTGTGTCTTGATTGTTCTTTAGTGCAGCTTCCGATATCAACCGCAACGTCAGAACTGCCTCTCTGGTGCCTTTACCTTTCCTAAAGCCAAACTGATCGTCATCTAACAGATCCTCAATTTTCTTTTCCATTCTTCTGTATATTATTCTTGTCAGCAACTTAGATACATGAATTATTTAAGCTGATTGTACGATAATTCTCGCCCACGACGGCTCTTACAGTTTTCGGAATTGTGTGGATGAGGTTTTTCGAAAATTAAATGGTATATCACCAGAAATATACATTCTACACACTAAAATGAATAGTTGTTTTGTAGCCACTTCCCCCAATGATTTTAGAAATTCTGCCTTTTTGATCTTAGGCCTTACAAAGCTCTTTTAAATTCTGATTCTGATACTGGATTGCCGGCCGGAGTGGCCGTGCGGTTCTAGGCGCTACAGTCTGGAACCGAGCGACCGCTACGGTCGCAGGTTCAAATCCTGCCTCGGGCATGGATGTGTGTGATGTCCTTAGGTTAGTTAGGTTTAATTAGTTCTAAGTTCTAGGCGACTGATGACCTCAGAAGTTAAGTCGCATAGTGCTCAGCTCCATTTGAACCATTTTCTAATACTGGATTCCCTATCTCTTCTGTATCGACTCCTGTTTCCTCTTGTATCACGTCATCAGCCAAGACTTGCCCCTCATGAGGTCTTCAGTGTACTCTTTCCACTTATCCGCTCTCTCCTCTGCATTTAATAGTGGAATTCCCGCTTCACTCTTAATGTTACCACCCTTACTTTTAATTCCAACGAACACTGTTTTGACTTTTATATATGCTGAGTCAGTCCTTCCGACAATCATTTCTTTTACGGTTTCTGCACATTTTTCATGCAGCTATTTCGTGTTACTTCCCCGCTCTTTCTATTTATGTCATTCCTAAGTAACTTGTATTTCTGTGTTTCTGAATTTCCCTGAACATTTTTGTACTTTCTTCTTTCATCGATCAACTAAATTATTTATTCTGTTACCGTCTTTGTACCTATGTTTCACCGAGCGTGGTAGCGTAGTGGTTAGCATACAGCACTCTCATTCGGGAAGGCGACGGTTCAAACCCGTGTCCGGCCAGCCTAATTCTGGTTTTCTGTGATTTCCCTAAATCGCTTAAGGCAAATGGCGGAATAGATCCTTAGGAAGGGTAAGGCCGCTTTCTTTCCCCATTCTTTCCTTATCCGGGCTTGTGCTCCGTCTCTCATGACATCGTTGTCGACGGGATGTTAAACACTAATCTCCTCCTCCTCCCCCTCCTCCCTGTACCTAGGTTTTTCTTTCGAACTTCTGTGATTGCCATCTTTAGTTGCAGCAAATCAAAACGAGGATAATGGAATGTAGTCGAATTAAGTTGGGTGGTGCTGAGGGAATTAGATTAGGAAATGAGACACTTAAAGAAGTAAAGGAGTTTTGCTATTTGGGGAACAAAATAACTCGTGGTGGTCGAAGTAGAGAGGATATAAAATGTAGACTGGCAATGGCAAGGTAAGCGTTTCTGAAGAAGAGAAATTTGTTAACATCGAGTATAGATTTAAGTGTCAGGAAGTCGTTTCTGAAAGTATTTTTATGGAGTGTAGCCATGTATGGAAGTGAAACGTGGACGATAAATAGTTTGGACGAGAAGAGAATAGAAGCTTTCGAATTGTGGTGCTACAGAAGAATGCTGAAAATTAGATGGGTAGATCATATAACTAATGAGGAGGTATTGAACAGGATTGGGGAGAAGAGGAGTTTGTGGCACAACTTGACTAGCAGAATAGATCGGTTGGTAGGACATATTCTGAGGCATCAAGGGATCACCAATTTGGTATTTGAGGGCAGCGCGGAGGATAAAAATCGTAGAGGGAGACCAAGAGATGAATACACCAAGCAGATTCAGAAGGATGTAGGTTGCAATAGGTACTGGGAGATGAAGAAGCTTGCACAGGATAGAGTAGCATGGAGAACTGCATCAAACCAGTCTCAGCACTGAAGACCACAACAACAACAACAACAACAGTTGATCTGCAACTGAATTGTGTACTGAGCTATTCCTTATCGCAGTATTAAAAGCCTCAGATAACTTCAAGTGCATCTCTTCATTCCTTAGAAATTCCTTATCCCATTTCTTTGGGTACTGAATCATTCTCTTAAAATTCAGCCTAGTCTTCATCCATACAAAATTGCGATCTGAATCTATATCTACTTCTGGGTACACCTTGCAATCCAGTATCTGATTTTGGAATCTCTGCCTGACCTTGATGTAATCTGACTGAAATCTTCCCGTATCTCATGGCGTTTTCGAAGTATACCTCTTCCTCTTGTGAGTTTTGAACAGAGTATTCGCAATTACTAGCTAAAAATTATTGCAGAAGTCAATTAGTCTTTCTCCTCTCTCATTCTTACTACCAAACCCATATTCTCCCGTAACCCTTTCTTCTACAACTTCCCCGGCCGGAGTGGCCGAGCGGTTCTAGTCGCTACAGTCTTGAACCGGGCGACCGCTACGATCGCAGGTT
This sequence comes from Schistocerca gregaria, assembly GCF_023897955.1. Classification (NCBI taxonomy): domain Eukaryota; kingdom Metazoa; phylum Arthropoda; class Insecta; order Orthoptera; family Acrididae; genus Schistocerca; species Schistocerca gregaria. The sequence continues at coordinate 523,682,986 of NC_064925.1, read as the reverse complement.
CGATTCCTGCCTTGGGCATGGATGTGTGTGATGTCCTTAGGTTAGTTAGGTTTAAGTAGTTCTAAGTTGTAGGGGACTGATGACCTCAGATGTTAAGTCCCATAGTGCTCAGAGCCTTCTACGACTTCCTCTAGAACCGTATTTCAGTCTCCCATGACTGTTCAAAAATGGCTCTGAGCACTATGGGACTTAACATCATGACTGTTCAAAAATGGCTCTGAGCACTATGGGACTTAACATCATGACTGTTCAAAAATGGCTCTGAGCACTATGGGACTTAACATCTGAGGTCATCAGTCCCCTAGAACTTAGAGCTACTTAAACCTAACTAACTTAAGGTCATCACAGACATCCTTGTCCAAGGCAGGATTCGAACCTGCGACCGTAGCGGTCGCCCTGGTCCAGACTGAAGCGCCTAGAACCGGTCGGCCACAAGGGCCGGCGAGTGACTATTAGATATTCATTTCGCTTTACGTACTGAATTACCCGTTCAATATCCATATATACTTTCTATGTACCGGGTGATCGAAAAGTCAGTATAAATTTGGAAACTTAATAAATCACGGAATAATGTAAATAGAGAGGTAAAAATTGACACACATGCTTGGAATGACATAGGGTTTTATTAGAACAAAAAAAAAAAAAAACCGCCCCATATTGCTAGACGCGTGAAAGATCTCTTGCGCGCGACGTTTGGTGATGATCGTGTGCTCAGCCGCCACTTTCGTCATGCTTGGCCTCCTAGGTGCCCAGACCTCAGTCCGTGCGATTATTGTCTTTGGGGTTACCTGAAGTCGCAAGTGTATCGCGATCGACCGACATCTCTAGGGATGCTGAAAGACAACATCCGACGCCAATACCTCACCATAACTCCGGACACGCTTTACAGTACTGTTCACAACATTATTCCTTCATTACAGCTGTTGTTGAGGAATGATTGTGGACATATTGAGGATTTCCTGTAAAGAACATCATCTTTGATTTGTCTTACTTTGTTATGCTAATTATTGCTATTCTGATCAGATGAAACGGCATTTGTCGGACATTTTTTGTACGTTTGTATTTTTTTGGTTCTAATAAAACCTCATCTCATTCCAAGCATGTTTGTCAATTTGTACCTCTCTATCAACATTATTCCTTAATTCATTCAGTTTTCAAATTTATACTGTATTTTTGATCACCCGGTATTTTTAACTTCGGCTTGCGATGTCGGCATGTACACCTGAACTATCGTTGCCTGTGTTGGTTTGCTGTCGATTCTGATGAGAACAACCCCATCACTTTACTGGCCAGAGAAACTCGCTCTCTACCTACCTTCCTATTCATAACGAACACTACTACCATTATACCATTTCCTGCTGCTGTTGATATTACTCTTCACTTAGCTGATCAGGTATCATTGTCTTCGTTCCATTTCACTTCACTGACCCCCATTATGTATTGATTGAACTTAGCATTTCCCATTTCAGATTTTCTAGCTTCCCTACCACATTCAGCCTTCTGACATTCCACGCCCCGATTCATATAAAGTTATCTATTCCTCGGTTATTTAATCTTTTTCTCATGGTCACCTCACACTTGTCAGTCTTCTCCCAGATACCCAAATGGGGGATTAGTCGGGAATCTTTTGCCAATGGAGAGACCATCATGACATTTTTAAATTACAGCCTGCATATGCTGTGGATACATATTATGTGGCTTTAATGCAGTGGTTTCCATTGCCTTCTGCGTCCTCATGACGCTGATCATTCCCGATTCTTCCGCCTTTAGGGGCAATTTCCCACCCCTAGGACAAGAGAGTGCCCTGAACCTCCATCCACTCCTCCGCCCTCTTTAACAAGGCCGTTGGCAGAATGAGGGTGATTTCAGCCGGAAATCTTTGTCCATCACCGCTGATGACTCTTATTTTTAATTTAAGCGCTGGCGGGGTTCGAACCCGCGAAGTAGGACGTTTTAATTTCTAATCGAAGGTGCTACGCCTAGAATTCTGATATAATCCGTTTTATCCTAGCATTTATCCCTTCTACATCTACATCCATACTCCGCAAGCCACCTGAAGGTGTGTGGCGGAGGGTACTTCGAGTACCTCTATCGGTTCTCTCTTCTATTCCAGTCTCGTATTGTTCGTGGAAACAAAGATTGTCGGTATGCCTCTGTGTGGGCTCTAATTTCTCTGATTTTATCCTCATGGTCTCTTCGTGAGATATACGTAGGAGGGAGAAATATACTGCTTGACTCCTCGGTGACAGTATGTTCTCGAAACTTCAACAAAAGTCCGTACAGAGCTACTGAGTGTATCTCTTGCAGAGTCTTCCACTGAAGTTTGTCTATCATGTCCGTAACGCTTTTGCGATTACTAAATGATCCTGTAACGAAACGCACTGCTCTCCGTTGGATCTTCTCTATCTCTTCTATCAACCCTGTCTGGTACGGATCCCACACTGGTGAGCAGTATTCAAGCAGTGGGCGAACAAGTGTACTGTAACCCACTTCCTTTGTTTTTGGAGTGCATTTCCTTAGGATTCTTCCAATGAATCTCAGTCTGACATCTGTGAGGAACTACTGATAGAGGAAGCATTAGCCAAAACTTCTAAAAATGAACTGGGCCCAGGAAGTCGTCCGTCAGAGGGCGTACTACAACGAGTCATCAATGAAACCTTACCAGAACAATGCAAATGGTTTTCACCTTAGGATTGTATTCTCATCTAATTTTCCAGTAGAGCCTTTTATTTCTGATTGAGGAATTGTGTGTTTTCGGCAACGAGTCATCAATGAAACCTTACCAGAACAATGCAAATGGTTTTCACCTTAGGATTGTATTCTCATCTAATTTTCCAGTAGAGCCTTTTATTTCTGATTGAGGAATTGTGTGTTTTCGGTTGTTGATTGTTTGTTCTGGTAAGGCTTCATTGATGACTCGTTGTTGTACGCTCTCTAACGGACGATTTTCTGGGCCCAGTTCATTTTTAGAAGTTTAGGCTAATGCTTCCGCTACCAGTGGTTCTTCACGGATTACGTCTGCATTGTTTTGCCAGTCGGCGTTGCAGTGTTGCCGTATTTTGTTATTGGTCGCTGCGCCGAATGTGGTGTTAGTGGTGGAAACGATTGGTGGGGGGGGGGGGGGGGGGGGGGAGGGATAGGGAGGGGGGGGCAGTGGTCGAAAATGTTGGGTGACGCACGAGATTGGCCACCCTGCTGAATTGTAAATGTGGTAGTGCCAACTGCCGCATCTGATCGGACTTCCATGTACGTCATTCAGTTCCGTACGGAATGTTGGCGAGTGCAGGTGCGTTTGGAGGCACCGGAGGGGTTTGGTCGCGTGCAGGGCGTTGTGACTGTCCAACACACAATGCACCGTGGAAAGGACCGGCATTTCCGTGTTCCAGACAGAAGAGCAATATCCAGGCGGATAAAACAGACGTGAGGCGCTTTTTGTAATCAACATGAAGCATAAGAAAGCTGAAATGACACTTCGAGCGCCAGAAAATACCCGACGAGTTCGTGCAGACTGCCCGTCGCAGTTTCAAAACATCCTTCGCACATTTTGAACAGGGTTGTGAAACAAGATTTAAAGTTCATTCCTTATAAGATACAAGGGCTTAAGAGTTACGACCGGGAAATAATGTTAGCAGGCGCAATTTCTGCACATTACTGGACAGAATTATTCAAGATGACGCGTTTTTGACAAATATTGTGATGTCTGATGACACAAACTTCCATCTGAATGGCTTTGTCAGTCAACAAAACATTCTATATCACTCGGACACAAACACGCAGCTCATTAATGAAAAGGAAAAAGACCCAGGGTGGCCCAAAGGTGTGGTTTGCTACTAGACAGTCCATTACAATCACTGGCCCGTATTTATTTGAAGACAGACAACAACGGCCGCACAGTGAGTGTCAATTCCGAGAGGTATGTGGTCACGATTAACAACCACTTCATTCCACAATTGCAGAGACATTGCCATCTAAACGCGATAAGTTTTCAGTAGAATTGGGCTGCAGCTCAAGCGGTCCGTAATTAAATGACTACACTGATATCCTGATTTCCACATCGATTACTCTCATAATTCGGCGATATCCTAAGGACGGCGAGATCACCTGATTTTTCAGACTATATATATATATATATATATATATATATATATATATATATATATATCCTGTGCGGTCATCTCGAGAACAAAGATTTTTCATTGCGACTCCACAACACTTATGAGCTGAAAGCCGCAATCCGGAAAGAGAAAAAGGTCATTCATAGCGAAATGATTGAGAATGTAGTGAGAAGCTCCTGCATAGGTCTTGACAAATGCATCACCAATGACGGAACCCATTTGCGTGATATACGTTTTAAGAAATAAACTTGTGGTTGGCTTTTCAGTAATTGTTATGTGTGTAGTACAGTTATCTATAAGTCATGTCGGTAAAAATATACCCTAATCCTCATAACAACCAAATGATAATATGCTACTTTGCGTGGGCCACGCTGTGACTTCTGGTGAGCTTTCTCCTACAGTCTACAGAAGCGTAAGGTGGGGTTACTTTCGTACAGTTTAGAAATATCTGAACCTGCAGAAAGCTACTTTTTTTTCGCAGTACCATTATATGTTCCCTGTGAAATCTTCAACCCTTACGACCAAACTCAGCTGTTGTTTAGGGTTCTATGTGCATTCCAGTGGTTACAAAAAAAGAAAAACGTGTCATTGTTACCCCATTAAGTGGGGTCAATTTAGTACAAGCGTATATCCCATCAAAATAACATAGCAGACACTTTTGCACTACTCTCACCAAATCATAAACGTTTCCTCAGATTATGTAGAAATAGTAATTGACCAGTGTCTGACAAGAGACACATTTTCAACTTTTTTGTGATTTTCAACTTTGCTGTTGCCTCTATGAAAGATCACAAAAAATAGAAATACCAAAATACATAGCAAAGTTTTGTCGTAGAGTAAAAATAAAAATGCTGAAAAAACCCGGAAAAAAGTCAGAATAAATTTAACCCTGTCTTTTCATCTTTTCTTTAACGACGTCAGTCTTTGATCAAAGGCTGCATTAGATCCATTGCTATTAAAAATCACTTTGCATGAAGACTGGCAACCAAACAAGAAATAAAAATAGAAATGTTGCGTAGGTAAGTAGACATTACCTTACAATCTAAGAACATTTTTACTTCTTCGTATCAACCCAAAAAAAAATTCCCTCCTAGTAATTTGTTTAGATGGAGCAAATTTAAGAATTATCTGTGACAGTTTATACAAAATTTCGTCATCTGGAACGGCCCACTTCCAGAATTTGCCACATTTAATCGTATATGAAACCTTGGTGGCAAATGAAGATAAAATTGTGTACAATCTCTGGAAATTCTTGTACCTTAGTTAAATCCAAAAATTGATATGCCATGCCCTGGATAGTGTGATCCCTCATAGTCAACAAGAATGTAATCTTTAGTTTCTGTGGCGAGATCTGCGATGGCTTCAGAAAGGGGGTTGGCAGCAGGAGCATTCTGACCTGATTCATTTTCGTCGCCCTTTTTGACTGTCACTCAATACACAGAGCTCTTCCGTAGAAGGCAAGTCATCTCCACTTTCTTCACAACTCACAGAAAAGACGCAACTTTCAGAGCCGCTGTCATCCCTAGTTCGTTTTCCCTTCCTTCCCGTCGGTTCTTCTTATTCTCTTTCGATGGTCTAACGGTGGCAGTGAGGACTTCTTGGGGAAAATTGTTAAGGGTAGGCCCTTTGCTGGAAAAACATTTGCTTTTTGCCCTCTTTTTAGGCACTTCTACTGTGTCCTTCTTTGTTTTTTTCAGATGTTCTATGAATGATCAGACATTTGTTCCCCGAATTTGTCCCTTTCAACTTGAAACAGACTACTGCTTAATTTCTTTAGGGTGCTGTTTGGGGCATGTGGATGTATTGTTATGTTTCTTACCATCCTGGAACTAAGCTTCTCTCTGTGTTGCTTCGAAAAGGAATAAGCCCAATCAATTCCTGGATGCACTCCATTTTTGAATTTGTGTATTTTTTTCCTCACACGAATTAAGTACGAAACCACAATGCCTTTCAGATCCACCAAAGTGATAGGAAATCCCATAACTGAAAGAGCCACAACATGTGCCACCAACATTTCTTTCCCTCCTGAGGTGAAACTCGTCCTTCCATTACTTTTATGCTCTTTCTCATTTCAGGAATTGAAGTACCCAAAGAAATTTTATATCTGTAAGAAAATAAAGGGAGAACATTTAATTGCCTAGCTCTGTTTTTGCCTTAAATTACGAGAAATCGACAAACGGATATTACATTAGAATAAAGGATTTATTAGACACTAGGCACAGTCCTACCTATCTTGTAAAAGCCTCACGGAAACTGATTTTCTCTCTCCTCATTTGACATAAGGCTACTTGCAGGGTCTCTGTTGTGAAGTTTCGATAAGCCCTCGATTCCAATTAACGAACATACTGCCATGACGTTATTTCTAAAACAAAAAGGAGGTATCTTGGATTGAAAAAATATGTGTACCAAAGTAACCCTCCCAATTTTTAGACTAAATAGGTATACTAAACTCACCCCATCAGACTTCATATTTATATTTTAGCGAATTACTACAACAACGAATGCAGAAAGAAAAAGATATGTCATCGCAAATTTAACAGAGATATATTGGTACAAAAATCACGCTTATCTCTGATTGGGCGCTATCACAGCGTGTTCGCATCAGTAGATTTTTAGAACTTAACAACTCTCTCGTAAAACTGTTGTACAAAATCTCCTGTTTTGAAAGTTCAGAATGGAAAGAATTAATTGTTGACCAGTATAACCAATCCAAAGAAACTTAATCTACACGATGAAACTGACATCGCTTGTCAAATTTTTGAACAACGACAAATCATCAAATGCTAAACCTTATAAATACGGAGTTGTAACACTTTTACCCCTACGTACTAACAACCACATTTTACGGTATTTTTTCATTGATTTGTCGGGATTAGCGATGCAAATTATGTGATCAGGAAGTTCATGTCCACGGTGGATAATGAATGTTGGCCCTGCCATTGGTACGCGGTTTATCGGTTCAATAGTGAGCAGGTCAAACAGGAGCTGCCCGATGTTATTTGCGATGTCGCCTATCTGGTTGTCTCTTCCATTACAGCCAGCCATTGGTACAAACTTGTTGTATGTTGTTGTTAGGTGACGTCGTCACTTAAATGGTTCCCAGGAGGCGTGTACAAGCATTCCATATTTTGGGAAGAGGCAATATGGACAAATAAAAGGAAAAAATGTCCAATAAACAAGGCCTCTAAAATGCACACCGTAAGAGTTGTACTGAACAAGTGCTCGTAGCTTTTAAGGTACATATTTCAGAACTCATGTTTACTTTACTTTTCTCTTGTTTTGGTTCCTACTATCTCCTCCCAAAATGTAGAAAACAAGGAGCTTGCAAAGACGACGTCCAGACCTCCAGAGTGAGAGGTATCAGAACGACTTCCGCTTATAAATTTCGATTCGGTCGTTTTCGGACCAGTGTCACTTATCTCAAATTGATACATTTACCAATCTCCATTATCCCTGAAAGTTTGTAACATCATTACAGTATCACCGTCTATATTGCAATCCTATCTCCGCCATTGTTTCCGTGTTTGATGTGGCAGTTATTCTTGCAGATCTCACAATCGTCTTGAGCGTTCGTCCACTTTTCAATTACCCAACTACCCTAAACACGTCTAATTCGTGTCGGTGCAGTATATGTTGTATAGTTTTCTTTTTCTAAATTTCGTTTGGATTAAAAAACAGAAATGTGAGAGGTATTTGTCTTCATTAATCATCTTGGAGCCTCTTTCTGCTGTTTTAGTGGACCATTTGCATTAGTGTCTTCTGTGTTGGGATAGCGTGACAGCGATTCTGTTACCGCTGTGTTGGGATGGCGTGACAGCGATTCTGTTACCGCTCCATGAACTCCTATTCCCAAGAGTTTATTTGCCGCGTCGTCGATGTCGCGTCTTTTGTCCTGAAAGAGTGTCCATAGGACTGTTGTCAGTCGTACAAAGTTGTCTTTTAGTGTCAGGTCTTGCAACATTTTCTGAGTGTGTCCTTTTGGAATCGAAGCAGGGCTATGTAGGGTTCCGCCTGTTTCTGTTTGGGCCTTTCTGAGCGATTTCCAAGTGGCTGCCATTGCAGTTTGCACAACGTAGGGGCCTCTCGTCACCCCTGCACTGCCTCAGTGGGTATTTAGGGCATTTGGTTGTTGGTTCTTGCGTTCTCCGTACACTTCATGTGCGCAAACCTGAGGAATTTGCGGCAATGATTTGCCTGCGTCAGTGTTACAGTTTTTGTTGTACATATAGGTTTCCTTGAGAGTAATGAGACGAGGGTATCTTTGCAGTATGTTATGACGAGTTTCAGTGCGGATTTTCGAAATCTTCTGTCTACAGTTCACCATGCGTTGCTGACACATTAGTTTTTAGTTAGTACATGTGTCTTCTTGTAGGAAGTCTTCGTTGGTAACGTCGTGATCAATGCTTTTTATTACACTGCTAAGGCTCAGCTTTTCCCTGTCTTGTGATCTTTCGTTTGCCTTTGCTCTTTCCTCATATACAGGTTGGCACACAGGAGACGGACTGTTTTGAACTGCGTAATTCTGAGGGCGCGGTGGTGGGAGGTGGTCGTGGTGGGGGTAGTTCTGATCCACACAAGGCGCCATTTCATTTACTCAGTCACTATGGAGCAGTGGGACTTGCAACGTCGAGTGTTTGTCTATGACAGTTTCGTGAAAAGTGGTGAGTCTATTATTGCTACGCAGCATTTGTTTCGTGCACGGTTTAATATCGGTCGACATGGAGCTGTTCCGAGCCGTAACACAATCCTCAGATGGGTGGAAAACTTCAGATCAACTGGAAACGTACTGGATAAGAAGCATCATGGCCAGAGATGCAGAGTAACGACATCAGAAAATGTTGACAGGGTAAGGCAAGCAGCAGTCAAAAGCCCAGGACGGTCAGCTAGACGTCATGCTAGTGAGTTACGAATCAATCGTGAATCGGCAAGACGAATTTTGCATAAAGAATTAAAATTCCATCCCTACAAAATGCTCATTGTCCAAAAACTTACGGAAACTGGTTTTGCTGCACGAGAAGACTTCGCTTACAGAATGCAAGTGATTTTGGGATCGAATGAAACTGAAATTTGATTGATGAGCGATGAAGCTCATTTTGATTTAAATGGGACCGTGAATAAGCAAAACCTACGTTACTGGGCTCCAGAGCATCCATACCTTACCCACCAGCATCCTCTACACTCAGAAGAAGTAACAGTCTGGTGTGCTCTTGGCTCTGTTGGCATTATTGGACCTTATGTTTTTGAAGAGAACGGGGCCATAGTTACTTTTAATTCGGTTCGTTACATTCGTATGCTTGAAACAATCTTGAAACCAGAACTAAGAAGACGACGAATCCCTTTAAAAAGCTTTTGGTTCCAGCAGGATGGAGCAACATCGAACACCGCAAACACTTCAATGACAGTTCTTAGACGCATGTTTCCTGGCCCGATTATCTCACGTTTTGGCATTGTGCCTTGGCCTCCCAGGTCTCCAGACTTGTCAGTATGTGACTTTTTCTGTGGAGGTACCTGAAGAACTGTGTCTGTAACCACAAACTCCGAAATTTGGACGAGTTGAAGAATGCTGCCATCGCTGCAGAGATTTTAGTCCGTGTGATGGAGGATTTTGAGAAGAGACTTGAGTCCTGCATTCAAAATGATGGACATCACCTTGACAACATTATTTTTCACAAATAACTTTGTTAACTAAAATGGCAAATAAAGAGCTTTGATTTCGTGTAAATAAACATGCAATAATTTTAAAGTTGGCTGAGTATTATTTCATTAAAAATCGTCCGTCTGCCGTGTGTCACCTTGTACAAGGACCTGTTGAAAAGTAACAAATGGTTCAAATGACTCTGAGCACTATGGGATTTAACATCTATGGTCATCAGTCCCCTAGAATTTTGAACCACTTAAACCTAACTAACCTAAGGACATCACACAACACCCAGTCATCATGAAGCAGAGAAAATCCCTGACCCCGCCGGGAATCGAACCCTGGAACCCAGGCGCGGGAAGCGAGAACGCTACCGCACGACCACGAGCTGTGGACGAAAAGTAACACCTACGAATTCCTTATGCGAACACTTTCAAGACCGTTTTTAAATAAAAAAAGCTTTTTTAACATTCTATATCTGAATTCTTCGTATCCACGTATTTGTCGTCCTCTGCCGCTAGAGGTTTCCGAATTGCAGCGTGCAGCACGGCGGTGTGTAACGTAACTACGTCGATGTGTGAGAAAAAGCTTGCTGTAACCGAGTTTCCAATGCGAAGAGTTCACTTGGACCACTCTCTCCAGGATGACAATGCCAGAAGACGAGCGCTGCGACATCTATAACAATCTGACGCCTTGGGTTCACTGTCGTCGATCATCATCTATACAGTCCCGACTTGGCCCTATCCGATTTTCATCTGTTTCCAGAGCTTGAAGAACACCTTCGAGGACTTCACTGTAATAGTGATAAAGCGGCGCAAGCAGAGGTGACGTTATGGCTCCGCAAACTGGTCTCTCCTTGTGAGAAATGTGTTCATTGCAGGGTGACCAAGTTGAGAAATAAATATGTACACACGAAGAATAATGATGTAGAACATTAGTAAGGTTTGTTTTATTTTTAAAAAATTAGGGTTTTCATATAAAAAATTTGCAAGGCTATAGTTTGCAGCATGCCCTCCTACAATGTGAAACGTCCCCTTAGAAAAATTATACTAGACTGTGCTTGAACTGACACACAAAATTTTTTAGCGCAACGCAATTTGACTTCCAAAAATCCCTACGAAAGAATGGCCCTGACTAACACTAACCTATACGTTTCACAAATCACTTACCTCACAAAAATCTTCGTTACTCAAGCTACTGCAATACAGCAAGCGCCACTACTGCCAGCTAAATAAAAGATTCAAACTACTGAAGGCACTAACTACTGATAGGCATAGTTAGCAAATGAAAGATTTTAGTACAGAACAAACAATGTATTTACCTTAATAGTCATTATATATATATATATATATATATATATATATATATATATATATATATATATATATATATATATATAAGTTGGTGACACCAATTCTTACAAATTTCAAAACTCCGCCATCTCTCTCCCCACGTCCACCACTGCTGGCGGCTCACCTCCAACTGCCCAACGCTACGCGCTGTTAGCATCCAGCTGCCGCTGCTCAACACTACAATGGCAGACAACAATGCAAACTAAATAGAGACTGCGCACAGCACAGCCAGTGATTTTTCATACCGAGCGCTAAGCGGCGTTACCAATAAGAAAACCCAAACAGCCTACTTACATAGCCCCCATGCTCCCCACAAAAAATTTTTACAAATTGTTTTGGGCAGTGGCCAACAATGATTTGATAAAATTTTTCATAATTACTATAGCAAAGATATCATATGCACACACTTATTGATACAATGTTGGTCAGAAGCTAAAATTCTCTCACAGTCCATAAAGACAGTCCTGATCGTTCATCATAGTAAAATTGCAGTGTTTTTTTTTTTCAAAGTCTAAGCAATAAAAGAAATTGCACTTGGAAGTAGTGGATTTGTAAGCAGTCTTGAAGAAGTAGTGTTGTCCTTCCAACGAAAGACAGTGCTGACTCTCGACATGCAGACAGGTAATGGGCCACAGCAGAGTCAGTCGACATTGAAGACTATCGGTAGGTAGGTCATCACAGAGCAGACCCACTGTAGTCCTGGTAGAGATTACAATTGGTGGGCCACCAGAGGTGTAGACCAACTGCAGTCCTTGTAGAAATAATGATACTGGTGGGTCATCAAAGGTGTAGACCCACTGTAGTCCTTGTAGAGATGGCTAGCAGCCATTGGTTTGACTGTGCAGGCGCACATTCACCATTGAAGAGTCTTGCGGTTAATATAGCAAGTCCATAACCACCACTTGTGCACTCACAAAAATTGTTTTTGAAATGTCCTTACAACCAGCAATGCTGTTATCCAGTCTCTTACTGAATTATTAACGCAAGTGCAAACACTATCAGTCCCTACTTCTCACATATTGTCCATATACTATGACCAACAGAAACGTGTGCAGTGAAATGTAATTTACAAGTTACTTAATGTGATGAACTGGTGTCAATTACAATTTTATAACATGAGAATACAATAACAAAGGCACAAAATATATCATTAAGGAACATAATAGTACAGATAACATTTGCAGTAATACAGGGTTTACAAAAGAATCGAAATAACAAATACATCAGTGTTACAGGAATTATGACATAAGTACATACATAAAAAATCAGAATAATTATTGAAACATAAACTCCACACATTAGCATTAAAATAAAAGAGAATAAATAATGTCTAAACATCAGAAAAATTCTACAATGTAAATATTATTAGCTAAACACATAAAGACAGGAAGAACACAAATATACAGGAGTACACAAACACATAGCGGAATAATAGAAAGGGAAAGGACAGGGTTTGTTTTCAGTGTAACATTTGGTACTGCAGTCCAACCCAAAACGTCATTCTGTAGATCTTTCGTCTTATCTCAACATTTGTTTCCACCAAAAATATCATATTCAAGCATGTGTTCTGTATTTTGTTCACATCCTCTTTCAAAAATAGTTTTCCTCCACTGTACACTACTTTTTTGGCCAAATCATTTTCTTGTAACTTCTCAATGCATTTCTTCCAATTCCTCATAGTTAGTTTCTTATTTAGTCTACCCCCTCTTAAGCTAACTTAAACCTACTGAGCTCAGATGCTAAACTAAGGGACGAGGCAATGCAGCAGCACAAAACAATTAATACAAATAGCAATGATAAAAAAAATGGAAATTGGCAAAAAAAGGTAGCAATATTACAACTAATATAAGGCAATGCGCAGCAAACAAGAAAAATAAATCAGTAATAAAACTGGCTTAACCTAGTAATACAAAGTGACATTCAGTAACACTATGAATGGCAAACAGCCGCAGAAAATGCTATAACTTATACCTAAACATGACAAAGCTCAAGCAGAAAAAATAGTACACTAATGACAACAATGCAGATAAGGGAAATGTATATTCACATCTTAATGTCTATGTAATTAAAATGGTGCACCACTACTTATTCAATGAAATAAATTACCAAGTACTTGAAAAGAAAATTATGTATGCAGTTCCTGTGAAGGGCAATGTCTTTTTCTGCTCCCTCATTTTTTTGGAAGTATATCACGAAGTTATTCTTTACTGGGTCTGTATGCATAAAATATTTATATTAGTACATCTATAAAATTTTACTTTAACCAATGCTGCAGGGCAGCTAGAAACTAGATATTAAACAAAATAGGCGAAGAAAGGCGTGAAACGTCGTTCGCTAGCCATATGGCGTTTCATAGTGCAGTAAACAATCTTCCAACTAGCAAGACAATAGACATGGAATGTTTCTCATCATTTCATTTCAGTAAATAATCATATTTTTCAAGTTTGAGCGTGTCGTATTTGCGACGCGTTCTACAAAGAAATGTCACTAACGAGCATAATGGCTTTTTTTTCTTTATTTTTAACCTGTGCCTCTGAAAGGCACACACTAATCGCTTGTTTCGATGATCGCTTGTTTCGATGTGGCTGTCGCCCAGCTGGGTGCCCACGACGCATTACGTGCAGGTGGTCACTTAACTGTCTTACCGAAATATTTACGACACCAGTTTCCGCTACAGTGGCAGTCTCATATAAAAAATTTCACAGGTCAAGAATTTGCGATACACATCTGTAGAAACAAAATTCTATTAATATAACAGTGTCTAAAAAGTTTTCGTCGGCATTGTAATACATTCAAGCATTTACATAGATTTCATAACTCTTAAAGTACGATTCTTGGTTTTCAACAACCTTTTTTACAAACCAGAGTCCCTAACCACTACTCATTATTCCTTACCTTATTCGTCGACACTTCTTCAATATTTCATCATAACAGATACGTAGCATAATCAAATAACTCATATAGCATCAGCTTATTGATCATAAACATACCGCAACAGCGTAATACACATAGTCATTGTAATAATATCATAACACCTCAGTCAACTCTCAAAATCGTCGTAGCTTCCTCCAACAATTTCAAAACCTAAAAGAATTCTCTGCTCATGTCAAACGTGTCATCTACATCAAACATACTTTAAAAATCGTGATCCCATACCAAATACATCATTCAAAGCTCTCATAGTATCACAATGGTTTTGAAAAAATATGAACATTTCACAAAGTACAGACAAAATAGAATTTCATAAGTGTGAAATTATCCAACTGTGTGATTGCGTAAACATGTGTCACTGATGTAATAAAAAATATGTTTGTCTCTCAGTTAAATGAACAGATATCTGTGTAATTTATGTGTTAGAGAAATATGGTACCGATGTGTAAAGTTGTATAAGCAAATACCATATTAGCTAGAGCTCCTTGTGCTTGCCAAACACATGATACACAAAGTAAGCGTGTACCCCCCTGAGGATTAATGTAATTATATCCTCAGGTGTTACAGATTACAGCAATGGAATGAAATGTATCACGGAAAACCTTTGTATCATTGTACTTCAAATATCTTTAAAAATAAATGTTTTAAGTACAAAATTAATCACTCAAATATGTGTACTGTAGCGATAAACTGTGCGTCTTGTTGTAAGATAATTATGTGGAAGTGTCGTAGTTATCGTCCTCTGTAAGCAAAGTTCAGCTGAAGTCAATGTACTTACCTCGTAATAAACGAAGTGAATTGCTTTGCGTATAAATATCTTAGTTATTACGCTTATTGCCGTGATGAAGAAAGTACTGTGCTGTAATGTATTGCTGTGCTATGGAAAAGGCTGTCTAATTGTAGCTATACCACGAAAGTTACCACTAAAACATGTTTTACTTTCCATAATAATTCAGAAAAACTGTGCAGATATAAGACAGATACACCGCAAAAGCACAATGTAAATTGTGTCACACATTAGTAGAGTCGTGATATAATCGTGTAGCTATCAAAGAAACCAAACGCTAAGTCATCTTTAATCTCACAGAAAGTACTTCAAATAAAGAATGTCTTTTCAACTGAACCAAAATGTTGCATTAAAACCTCATTAACAGTATATGTTCTAAGTATGTAAGCCTTATAGTCGTTACGTAATGGTGCAACTAACAAGCAAGAATGTACAAATAACAACACTGTGTCGTCTTTTCACTATAACAATGCATTCGTAATTTCTGTTTAAAAATGTTCCCTAGGTTCTAGACTAAATAGTTAACTTCAAAACATTGTTGCATGTTAACAGTTTCTCAGTGTGACAAAGCATACTAGAAATGTGAAGTGAAATGTTTTATGGCAAAGACAAAGTTAAAAAGAGATTATATTTCAATAAACGGTTTTACTTGTGAAATGTGGCGTAAACCTTTACTCTTCCTCAGTATGCAGCAAATCAACTTGAAGTCAGACATCATCTGGTGTACGGCAGTAAAGAACACTGGAATTTTGCTCAAGGTTAGCTTATGTTATTTTTCTCTGAGCCAGCCGGCGCACGTGGCTGCCTGCGGTGCGAGTCATTGTCTGTTACCTCTTTGTTGGCGCGCGTCGTTATTGGGATTAGGAGACCTAACTTCTACAAATTCACCTTGCCGAGAGGGCCCTGCTCTGTTTGAATCCCGCCAGTTCTGATGCAATTCAGGTCTGTCGTTAAGATCATATCGTCTGTCGTCATGTCGGTAATTTCTGTAATTAATTTCTTGTCGTTCATGTGGTGGAGAATTTCTCCCTGAATCGTAACTGCGCGCTGGACCGTTGCGTCTGAAGTTATTCCGTCTCCCGTGATGATAATAGTTCTGGTTGCCATATTGTCTGTTTCTATGATTGTCTCTGTCATATTCATTACTACGGAAATGCGATCTTTCTCTGTAATTATTATTACTCCGCCAGTGGTTGTCATATGGGTGGTGTCTGTTTTGGTCACGATTTGCGTTGTAAGAATAGACCTGTCGTGTCCAGTTATTGTTTCTGTCGTCACGGAATTGTGACAGATGTGAACTGTAGTGATTGTTTTCCTGTTTTCGCATTCCGCGACTGTCTGTGTCAATTTCCAGTTCTTGTAACAGTCCCTGAAAAGCTTCAATGTCGTCTTTGCATCGTCCTGCTAAAATAATATGCCGTAAATGTTCCGGTAATTTGATTAAGCAAATGCGGATGAGGGGCTGTATGAGTTTGAAAGATATTGGTTCTTATGCAACATGTCTTCAAAATATTTGAAAAGACTGGAAAATTCAGATTGTTCAAAGTGTTTCATATCATTATGCTGTGTTTTACTCGGTCTTGTGTAGCTTGAGACCAATATGCTGAGAGGAAAGCATGATAAAATTCTCCTTCACTGTGACAATCGTGAATGACCGATCGCATTCTTACAGCTGGTTCATTCTCCAAGTAGCCACACATAAATTCTAATCTGTGTTCTAATGACCAGTTGGGAGGAAAACAATGAGAGAATTGATGAAGCCACGCTTGTGGATGAATGTCGTTGCCAGAATTCTTAAATGTTTTGAATTTACGTGTAGTAATGAACAGTTTATAGTCAAAATCATCATGTCGGCGACTCGCATGTCGGTCATTGTTACGTCGTTTCGGCGGTTCCATCTCAAAATTCGGTGTACCTTGCTAATTTCTTTCATAATTTCCTAAGTGCCCTGTGTTATTATTTTGTGGTTGTTCCGTATTTCTATGGCCCTCTTCCCGTATTGGAGTACGAATGTCCTCTGAAATACGTATTTGTTGTATTACCTGTGTCAGCTGATCTTGTACTTCCCGGATTTCTCTTCGGTGTTGCGTACTAATTTGATTCAGACTTTGTTTGAATTTCCTAATTTGTTCGCACTCTTCTGTATCATTAAAGACTATCGGTTTTGTGTCATTCAGATTATCATCTACCTTCGTAGATAAATTAGTAAACTGATCCGAAAGTTCGGCTACTTTCTCCGATAGTGAACACATTTCCTCGGTGTGTTTTTCTGAACCAAGTTTCAGAGTGTCCATTTGTGTTGAAATCGAATCTACCGTGTCCTTTAAGTTTTCCTGAGTTCTTGCAAGTTGCGTAACCGAATCGGTGGATGCAACTGAGTCCATTTAGCTTGCAAGGTGTCGTGATTTTCACGAACAACAGCTTGCAATTCTTTTATGGCTGCTTCGTGATTCTGTAATGCGTTTTGATGCCGCGAAAAAATAGGTTGAAAATGCTCACAAATTTGTGTTTTTACGTCATTACAGATTTTTTGACATTTAGATTCAATGTTATGTAACTCAGTAGTTAAGTCTTCACGTGTTTGTTCAAGTGTGGTGTCTAACTTCCGAAGATTATGTTCCATTGTGTCCAACTGTTGCTGTGTTTGTCTCTGATTTTGTTCCATTGTGTCTAACTTTTGAAGATTATATTCCATTGTGTCCAACTGTTGCTGTGTTTGTCTCTGATTTTGTTCCATTGTGTCTAACTTTTGAAGCTTTTGTCCCGTTTGTTGCATTAACTGTAATAACAGTGCACTGGTGTCTGAAACATGTTCCTCAGTGCCATTCGGCAATGCATTTGAACCGGCAATATTCTCAGTTTGAAAAACAGAAAATGTGTCTTGACTTATTTGAGAAAACGGTGAGGACGCAAAACCTGAATCCACAGTATTTGCAAGAATGTGTCCTGTCATTTCGGAATCCTGAGGCGAGCTGTTGCCGACCGATCGATCGATAATGCTTCCCTGTTCACTAATTGTTTCACTGTCTAAACCATTGTTTGCAGCACGCTCCATTTCCCTATGTACAATTACCAAATTACTACTTTGAACATTAGTTAATTCATTACACGGTGGCGCTAACACACTGCTTTCGTCTTCACTGTCATTTCTCAGTTTACTTTGGAGCCTAGTATTACGTTTTTCACACGCCATTATTGTCACAATATTTCACACGACAACACAGAAAAGCACAATTTGAAGAGCAAAAATAAGAGAACACATTAACGTAGCACTAAAAATAATATCTAGTTAATTGCAAGCGAAGCTGCGAAATACTTGGTGCAACTCTACATGCATGCCACAACTGTTGTACTGTACAACAATGAAAGACTACAACTACAAAGGAGATTCTCTCTACAATTACGCGCTAGCAGTAAACAAAATCTACATTAATTACACAAACTACAAGAAAAAAAATCAGAAGATTCCAGTGAGGTATTCTCGGCTAAGGGTCGACATATGAAACGTCCCCTTAGAAAAATTATACAAGACTGTGCTTGAACTGACACACAAAATTTTTTAGCGCAACGCAATCTGACTTCCAAAAATCCCTACGAAAGAATGGCCCTGACTAACACTAACCTATACGTTTCACAAATCACTTACCTCACAAAAATCTTCGTTACTCAAGCTACTGCAATACAGCAAGCCTTAATAGTCATAAAATATATATATATATATCAGTTGGTGACACCAATTCTTACAAATTTCAAAACTCCGCCATCTCTCTCCCCACGTCCACCACTGCTGGCGGCTCACCTCCAACTGCCCAACGCTACGCGCTGTTAGCATCCAGCTGCCGCTGCTCAACACTACAATGGCAGACAACAATGCAAACTAAACAGAGACTGCGCACAGCACAGCCAGTGATTTTTCATACCGAGCGCTAAGCGGCGTTACCAATAAGAAAACCCAAACAGCCTACTTACAAATGATTGAGTGCTGGAGGGTTGGGATGAGTCTTTCCCGCAGTCTTTCCGCTGCGTCTGGGATGCGGGAAGTAGTATACGCTTTGGGTACCTGTTTAACTATTCTCCTCCTCCTTTTATACTCCTCGTGCAACGTCTTGTGATCATTTCGCGTTCGTAGGATGTCCAGATACTTTTGATCAGGTAGTGTTCACATCTTCAAATGATATTAGTAATGTAGCTACAATGACTGTACAGTATAACACAGTTACATGAGAGTTGCTTTCGCATTGCACCAGTGAATTACAGGAGAGCTTATTTTTCACCTGGTAGTAAACGAGGGTGACTAAGTGACTTATTCTGTCTCAGAAAAATATCTGGGGAGGGTATTGGCGCGATTTGTAAAACACTTCGGTTTTTATTATATTTCCACCGAAATGTATGTACCTCATTGTCATCTCAGGAGGATGTAATTTAAACTGTTGTCCCTCCACTGAATTTTTTTGAATTTAATTTACGTACATTTTACTCCGTTTAACAGCAAAACTCTTGCAGTGTTGGACTCTTTATACTTTTGGCTGTTGTGAATATAGTTGAAGTCGATGCTTATGGATTTTTTTAGGTACAGAAATAAATAGACGCAACACTCAGTGTATTGTTAATTAATAGAACTGCTGTACTTACCTATTGTTTGTATAAACTTAAATGAAAACACGTTGATCTACTATTGTTTATCTCTTTCTAAGTTTAATAGAGAAGAAAATGTTTTTTCATCGCTACTAGTTTGTTTCCTAACAGTCAACAAGCCTACGTCAGTGAACAAGGAAAATCGTGACACATTAAGAATGGCTCAGAACAGTATGTAAGGTGATTTAAGATGTATGTCCTTAGCACGCTAGAAAGCAGATTTAAGTAATTGTTTGGGTATGTCCGCGTCGCCCATGTCAGCAGAAAATTCCAGTTTACCATTTAGATGTCCTGTGTACGCATTTTTTTTAAAAAAAGACGGGAATGTCGATTTTCAACAATAACCACATTATTTATGGGTCAGTACTCTATAATATTTTTCAAAATAGTCAGTACGAATATGTATTTACGTATGTTATATCAATTTGTATGTTGGCATCTTCACTTAAGATAATCCCAAAATAACTTTTTGTGTGAAACTTCCTGGCAGATTAAAACTGAGTGCCCGACCGAGACTCGAACTCGGGACCTTTGCCATTCATGGGCAAGTGCTCTACCATCTTTTTGTCATTAAATCTCATTTCGTTTGTTTTCGTTCGTTGTATCTGCTCTGGGCGGACGTCGAAAGACACCCGTTTCAGTTCGTTGTTGATCCATTAAGTCAGTTTTACACTATTGAGCCAAGAAGTGTTAAGACATGTAGAAGTACAGTTTTCAAATATTGAAACAGAGTGTAAAGCTGTATGTGTTTTATAAATAAAAATACAATTATTTTTATGATATTTTAAACGGAGAACGTTGATTTTGCTTGACACCTGATGGAAAACCTGAATATGAGACTGAAATCTTCATTGATCTTGCTGTTGTTGATGGTGCAAGATTTTATGACTGTCTGTGAACATGGATGGATGGATAATAAGATTCATAGGTGGCTTGGGCTCAATGTGGAAAACAACATTGCCAGATCCTCTAATTTGTCGGAAGATCTTCTGACTGTTCGTGTTCTGTCGGAAATACTGAGTTTCCTGCGAAATCAACCAATTTTAACTTCTCTTTATAAATTAATTTTTAATGAGGTAATACATGGTACTGTGCGGATGATATAATACTAACATGTGTGAATCATCTGCTTGTACTTGTTCAGCGCTGATGATCGGAATAAAACAAAGCCAATTGCCGTTGCGCATCATGTCGTTTGTATTGAAAGTACCTCAGTTGAGATAGCTACGTAGATTAAGTTGGTTGTACCAAACTACGAGGTCATCGGTCTCATCGGATTAGGGAAGGAATTCGGCCGTGCCCCATTCCGGCATTTGCCTGGAGCGGTTTAGGGAAATCACGGAAAACCTAAATCAGGATGGCCAGCACGCGGGATTGAACCGTCGTCCTCCCGAATGCGAGTCGAGCACGAAATATAATGGAAATGGGCGTTTGGCGTCATTGGCCAGGAGGCAGGTCCGCCCGCTTTGGCGCAGGTCTTATTACATTCGACGCCGCATTAGGCGACCTGTTTCGCGCCGGATGGGGATGAAATGATGATGAAGACAACACGACACCCAGTCCCTGAGCGGAGAAAACCCCCGACCCAGCCGGGAATCGAACCCGGGACTGTAGGACGGCAACCCGTCACGCTGACCACTCATCTATCGGGGCGGACAAACACTGTGAAAATGATCCGCTTTTTTGTTGGTGGTTATTGATTAAATAAAATTAACAGATGTTCTTTTTTATTATTGTTTCGCGTGTGACCAACATATGAGCTTGACATCCGGGAGGAGTGATCTGAAGAAACATACTACAATGAAAAAATGTGTGAAAAATTGTAGTACTGTTGCGAAACAGCTTATATTAGCTGAAATGAGTTCTGTGAGCGTTACATTCAAATTAAGTAAAAGAATTAAATGCGTCTTGTTAGCTTTGTTTGCCAACACGATCTAGCAATAAGAGTAATCGAGTACTTGCCCCGTTTGATAAAAACAATGTGTCCAGATTCTGAAATTGCAAGGCGTAACGAGTACGGATTATCAAAATTAGCATCCGTTATAAAATAATGTGACTGTGAAGGAAAGTTGACGCAACCCGTTGAACTCAAAAGAAACATATTTCCCTTATTGTAGACTATTGTGCTGGCAAGGCTGGTGTACAACATTTATGTATGGCAGTTCATGTAATGACAAATAGTAAAATCAATGATGAGTTCCTTGGACCCATTCCTCTGTGTTGTGCTACTTGCAGTACTCTGTATGAACGTAATTCATTTTGTAAATTGCTGAAGTGGGACGTATTACATCTTTTCACAATGAAATGCATATTGTTGTTGTTGTTGTGGTCATCAGTCCCGAGACTGGTTTGATGCAGCTCTCCATGCTACTCTATTCTGTGCAAGGTTTTCATCTCCCAGTACCTACTGCAATCTACATCCTTCTGAATCTGCTTAGTGTTTTCATCTCTTGCCCTCCCTCTAAGATTTTTACCCTCCACGCTGCCCTCCAATACTAAATTGGTGATCCCTTGATGCCTCAGAATATGTTCTACTAACCGATCCCTTCTTCTAGAGAAATTGTGCCAAAAACTCCTCTTCTCCCCAATCCTATTCAATACCTCCTCATTAGTCATGTGATCTACCCGTCTAATCTTCAGCATTCTTTTGTAGCACCACATTTCGAAAGCTTCTATTCTCTTCTTGTCTAAACTATTTATAGTTCATGTTTCACTTTCATACACGGCTACACTCCATACAAATACTTTCAGAAGCGACTTCCTGACACTTAAATCTACACTCGATGTTAACAAATTTCTCTTCTTCAGAAACGCTTTCCTTGCCATTGCCAGTATACATTTTATATCCTCTCTACTTCGACATTCATCAGTTATTTTGTTCCCCAAATAGCAAAACTCCTTCACTACTTTAAGTGTCTCATTTCCTAATCTAATTCTCCCAGCATCACCCGACTTAATTCGACTACATTCCATTATCCTCGTTTTGCTTTTGTTGATGTTCATCTTATATCCTCCTTTCAAGACACTGTCCATTCCGTTCAGCTGCTTTTCCAGGTCCTCTGCTGTCTCTGACACAATTACAATGTCATCGGCGAAACTTAAAGTTTTTATTTCTTCTCTATGGATTTTAATTCGTACTCCGAATTTTTCTTTTGTTTCCTTTACTGCTTGCTCAATATACAGATTGAATAACATCGAGGATAGGCTACAACCCTGTCTTACTCCCTTCCCAACCACTCCTCCTCTTTCACATCCCTCGACTCTTATAACTGCCATCTGGTTTCTATACAAAATGTAAATAGCCTTTCGCTCACTGTATTTTACCCCTGCTACCTTCAGAATTTGAAAGAGAGTATTCCAGCCAACATTGTCAAAAGTTTTCTCTAAGTCTACAAATGCTAGAAACGTAGATTTGCCTTTCCTTAATCTAGCTTTGAAGTTAAATCGTAGGGTCAGTATTGCCTCACGTGTTTCGATATTTACAATTTGTACAGAAACCAGATGGCAGTTATAAGAGTCGAGGGGCATGAAAGGGAATCAGTGGTTGGGAAGGGAGTGAGACAGGGTTGTAGCCTCTCCCCGATGTTATTCAATCTGTATGTTGAACAAGCAGTAAAGGAAACAAAAGAAAAATTCGGAGTAGGTATTAAAATTAATGGAGAAGAAATAAAAACTTTGAGGTTTGCCGATGACATTGTAATTCTGTCAGAGACAGCAAAGGACATGGAAGAGCAGTTGAACGGAATGGACAGTGTCTTGAAAGGAGGATATAAGATGAACATTAACAAAAGCAAAACGAAGATAATTAAATGCAGTCAAATTAAATCGGGCGATGGTGAGGGAATTAGATTAGGAAATGAAACACTTAAAGTAGTAAAGGAGTTTTGCTATTTAGGGAGTAAAATAACTGATAATGGTCGAAGTAGAGAGGATATAAAATGTAGACTGGCAATGGCAAGGAAATCGTTTCTGAAGAAGAGAAATTTGTTAACATCGAGTATAGATGTAAGTGACAGGAAGTCGTTTCTGAAAGTATTTGTATGGAGTGTAGCCTTGTATGGAAGTGAAACATGGACGATAACTAGTTTGGACAAGAAGAGAATAGAAGCTTTCGAAATGTGGTGCTACAGAAGAATGCTGAAGATTAGATGGGAGGGATCACATAACTAATGAGGAGGTATTGAATAGAATTGGTGAGAAGAGGAGTTCGTGGCACAACTTGACAAAAAGAAGGGACCGGTTGGTAGGACATGTTTTGAGGCATCAAGGGATCACAAATTTAGCATTGGAGGGCAGCGTGGAGGGTATAAATCGTAGAGGGAGAGCAAGAGATGAAACACTAAGCAGATTCAGAAGGATGTAGGTTGCAGTAAGGACCGGGAGATGAAGATGCTTGCACATGATAGATTAGCATGGAGAGCTGCATCAAACCAGTCTCAGGACTGAAGACCACAACAACAACAACAACACGGAATCCAAGCCGATATTCCCCGAGGTCGGCTTCTACTACTTTTTCCATTCGTCTGCAAAGATTTCGCGTTAGTATTTTGGAGCCGTGACTTATTAAACTGGAACTGTTCACAGCTATTTTCAGTCAAGTCCTAAGCGCGTAGCCGAGCTGAGGGAATTTCAGGATTTCGTAAATGTAATGTCTAACAAGATACTAATCCGTGTGAAACTAGCTATGGGACCTTAAAGCTGTATTTTACCGATTCCGTCTTGAGCGAACGACTTCTTGCCTGTGATACTGTGTAGCAGATACTGAACAGCCCTACTACGAAACTGTTTCTTTAATCTCTGGGCTTCATAATATCCTTATTCAACGATCTGAATTTGAAAATGTAGAGTGAAGCACTATGTAGCTATTACACTGAGAACAATTTCAGACTGCTTCATAAAATATAACTATCTTTCTAAGTCAACGATGGAGAACGTGTAGTATAAAAATACCGGTTATTTTAAACTATTAGATGATATTAATTTTGTTGCTAAAATTCTCCTCACAGTAGGCAAAACCTAAGCCCCAGGAACTACAATGGTTCAAGCTTCGATGCTTAGACTTCTGCTTCAAAGATGTTCAACGAATAAGCAAGATATTTCATTTCGATGACCATCTGTTGAAGTACTTAGAGGCTCTTGACGCTGAAAATGTAAAGAAAAAATCTATCTCGCCATTGGACTTGCATCACAGTTTCCGTTTTTAATTGGAGACGAGGAATTACAAGAGCTAGACACAGAGTGGAGAGAGTTGCGAAATAGTGATATTAACATTGTCACCACAGTTGCGACAGAGTTCTGGGTTGCGGTTCGATATGTAAAGAAATGGGACAGAGAACCAATGTTTCCAAAATTATCTAAATTATTAAGCTCACTTTTGTGCTTGCCTGATTCATCGGCTAGCGCTCAAAGAGTGTTTTCTACAGTGAATAGGATGAAAACCGAGACAAGGAATCGACTGAACAGTGGAACAATTTCAGGGCTTCTGCGTTCCAAGGGGTTAAAAAAAATGAGTGCCCGTTACGACTTCATTGTAAACGCTGAATATATCAAAGTAATGAACTGTGAAATGTACTAAAATGCTACAAGAAGAGGATGATAAAATAATAAGCTCAACATTGTGCACAAAAATCAAAGTGGGACAAAGTTAAATTTTCAATGCGTTTTAATTATGGTTCAAATGGCTCTGAGCACTATGGAACTCAACTGCTGCGGTCATAAGTCCCCTAGAACTTAGAACTACTTAAACCTATCTAACCTAAGGACATCACACACACCCATGCCCGAGGCAGGACTCGAAGCTGCGACCGTAGCAGTCGGGCGCTTCCAGACTGTGGCGCCCAGAACCGCTCGGCCACTACGGCCGGCTTTAATTATGAAATATAGATAAAAATAGTAGTGTAATAGTGTGTAATCGTCGCAAACAGTACCGTGTATAATAGCGGTTGTCTACTGGTTCCTATTGAACGAGTTGTTACGAGATATTGGGGAAATTTAGTACAGTAATCCCACGGCTTTCCGAACTGGAAAGGAGCGCCTGGTCCCCAGCTTGAATCCGCCCGGCGGACTTGTGTCGAGGTCCGGTGAGCCGGCCAGTCTGTGGGTGGTTTTTAGGCGGTTTTCCATCTGCCGCGGCGAATGCGGGCTGGTTCCCATTATTCTGCCTCAGCTACACTAAGTCGGCGATTGCTGCGCAAACAAGTTCTCCACGTACCTGTACACCACCATTCTACCAAGCAAACATAGGAGTTACACTCGTCTGGTATGAGACGTTCCCGGGAGGGGGGGAGGGGTGGAGTCCACCGGAGTCCGAAGCGCTCATTAACGCTGAAGGAGTGGTTAGCTGTGGGTCGGCGGAGGGGGGAAGTGGACTGCGGTAGTCTTCGTGGGGTTGTGGACCACCGCGGCTGTGGCGGGGACGGAGCCTCTCCGTCGTTTCTAGGCCCCCGGTCGACATACAACACTATACAGTAATTTCACAAATTTTATTTCTCTCCTAATAATAATTTATATTACAATTATAAAATACAGATTTTTTCCCGCAATCTTCGGCTTTTTCTTATTACTTTTGATTTAATTTTTTGCATCTGGCCACAATAATGGAAAAGCAAAGGAACTGAAGTGGTAGATGGGTGGGAACGAAACCCCAAAACAAGGTACTGGAAAGGGAAGGGAGTAACAAAGAGGAGAGACCTGACGTGGAGTCAAAAATCTGTGAAAGTGGAAACATCTCTGGGTAGATTACGTGGTAGGGTAGGAAAGGTAGAGAGAGATTATTAAAACTTCACTGGTATATGATAATGTGTACCGTTGTTTAAAGTTGGGGGAGTAGTGAAATAAATACTAAAGAGTAGTAGAACTGGAAACGAATGTTGAAACAATTGCGTGGTTGGTGCTAGTGAAAGGGCATGGAAGGAGTTCGAGGATTCAGATGGAGCCTGAACGAAGTGTCCTGCTGTGTGTTTTGTAACTCGACTACACCGTAAAAGACATACAATCTTTATCGTGTCCAAAATAATTTTATTTCACTGCTTATTAAATAGACCACTCAGGTTGGGTTGAGTGTGCGCAGATTGTAGTTAAAAGTACCGTAAAATGAAAGAACTTCTCCTTGTGTGACCCGTCCTAGAATATTGCTCAAGTGTGTGGGACCCGTACCAAATAGGATTAACAGGAGAAAGAAGGGGAGCACGGATGATCTAAGATTTGTTTGTTTTACCTAAGGGAGAGCATCTCCGAGATGCTGAAAAAGCCGAACTGGCAAATGCTTGAAGATAGAAGCGAGTTATCTCATAGAAATCTACTTAGAAAGTTTCAGGAAGCAATCCTAGGTGATGAACTAACGTATCGTTCCGCAAGGAACGCCAAGGCAAATTTAGATTATTCATAGCGCGCACAGAGGCATTTAAGCAGTTATTCTTCCAGGGCTCATACATGACTGGAACGGAAAAAAGCTCTAAAAGCGTGTACATGGATAGCACTCTCTGTCTTCTGCCATTCGCTTCACAGTGGTTTACAGAGTGTGGACATAAAAGTAGATATTCGAATAATGAGCGTGCCTATCATCCTTCGTCACACGTATCGATTCTATCGTCTACGACACTGCCTGCTGCGATAGCTCGACTGAACAGTTGTCGATAGTAGTAACGTCGTGTTGTGGTTGCAACACAGTCGGTCGTCGGACGTTAACTGTGATGTGTGGATGTACGAAGTGAAGTATGCAACACGAAGTGACGACTGTCAAACGTGATGCATCTTTCGCTCGACAATATGATACGAATACGTCTGTGTGGTAATAAACAAATTGTCAGTTCCTTGAAACTAGTGGCGCATGAATGCTTGAATATTAACTGACCTTCGAGCAATCCTTTGTTTAAACTGTTTGCAAGGTGGGTTTATTGTTTATGTACCAGTAACAACTAGTGACAAGTAAGAAAATTTATATTTTGCTCACATCTATGCAACTCGTCAGCGTCAGACAGTGATATCCAAGTGTATGCATGTAACGACTTATTCTGATGTAAGTTTCTAAGCCGGAGATGCGCTGTCAAAAGAGTATCCGATTTATGTGTTAAAATGTTCACTGTGAAACTAGACTTCGATTTTGAAATCCCGAACGCGATATGCATTAAAACTGTTTCTAAGTGATAAAACATTATTGTTTTTGTGATGTTCCTGTTTACATACGAATTTTGTACATTTTTACATTGTTTCCATGCCTTGTAAGATTTCTGAATTAAGGATTGCAATGCTTTATTCCTTGTACTATTTCGTTAGATGAATCTGTCGTCAGATTTATACCGACTCGGAATTCTGTTTACAACGTGTTGGTTCGTAATGTTTCGCTGTCACTTGTTTAGCATATTTTGTTGTGAAGATTCACTGTATTTGAACATTTCGATGTTTGGAGCAAGTGCGCGCACCCCCCCCCCCCCCCCCCACCCCCCACCCTACTGCGCGCACACACGCACACACTCTACATGAGATGTTAAAAATGTTCATTGTTTTGTGCCTTCTTAGTGCAGGGTGTTGTCATTAACAGCTTTATCAGTATTACTTACTGGCTTGCATGGTTGCATGTGGCATAAACATTTTTGTACGGGTGTGAGTTAATTGTTTCCCTCTAGCTTTTTAACCAAAATTTGCTGAAACCAAGTGAGGTGATGCTAGCAGTAAATTATTTCTAACTTTATAATGTCAGCTGATGTTTCAAAATAAAGCATGATATACATCAAAATCATATTCTCAAGATTACACATTTCATACTGATTATTTACTTTGTTGTGAATGTCTATGCATTAATCTTCTGTAGGAGAACAAATTTCCTGAAGTGGACAGCAATATGGAAGAGATGTTAATGCTGTCCTCGCAGAGTCCTCTTTCCTTGCTTGTGAAGTTTGGAATAATGGGGTGGAATGACAGTTGTGCGGAAAACTGTTCTGGACATGGGGAATGTCACAATGGGACATGTCTTTGTGAGGTGAGTACTCCTTTCTTTTATGTTCAACAGTAATTTTATTGTAGAGTTACATAGTCATTTAATATCAAGAGATGTCATAATAAATATCTATACTAGAGGCAAGTTCCCAGTTGTTAATGATAGTTTCCTGAATGCAAATTTGAAATTGGTATGCACTAGTTCTGTGTTGTTAAAGGGTAGTGGAACACAGTAAACAAGTTTGTGAAGAGTTCTTGCGTGAAAGTGGGCTACTGAAATGCTTCGATATTGTCTGGCTAACAAGATAAGGATTAATGAAGAAAGGGAGAAACATTATATCAGTAATGTGATAGGTGACATAATTAAGTCTTACTGATATCAATTTTTTCTTCTGTCAGGCATTCCAATTCCTGTTTTCTCATTCATTGTTCCATAGATCTACAGATTTCACATCCTGAATATATTACGGGTCGACCGAAGCGTCCGATCCCACCAGCATATTTGTGATGTCATGGGTCGAAGCAGACGGGCGGGATCGGACACTTCCATATTTCCTATATTACTTGTTTTTGGTGACTATTTATAAATCATTTTGTAATTTACATTCTTAATCTTTGCTTGTTCTTTTTACATTCAACCTATCACCTACACACATTAATTCTCACTGATAGACCTTTCTAATAACTGTCCACATCGAATCTTCTGCACACTTTTTGCAAATTTCTTTATCAACCTTCCCTGCAATATCTCATTCTGTCAAGGGTTTGACTGTGTTTCAGTTCTTAGGTATAAATTTTCTACATAAAATTGTATTGTTCATACTCTTCCTCTGAATCTCTGGAAGAAATATGACCGTTTTTTCAAAGATCCAGTTTATTTATTTTTGTTGCAGTAAGACTACTTGTTTATTCAGCAAGCAGGATTATTGTTTTCAAAAATGTTGGGGAACCTCCCTACCTGGAAAACCCGTAGAATTTCTAATAACTTTATGTAATAATTCATTAATGAAATTTCATCATTTAATATTTATATGTGTACATAAGAAGTATTACTTGCAAATTTATGCTTTATTTTATCGGTTAATAAATTAAAATAGAAGAGATTTAATTTTATTATTCAGATTTTTGCTTATTACTTAATAGTAAAACATTGTTTCAGATTCAGTTTGATGGGAAAGACTGCCATGTGCCAAACCTCAGTTACTTCGTTGCATTTGCGACCGTTTTCTTCCTGCTTGCATTTGTGTGCCTTGTGCAGCTAGTAATGTGCATTGTAGCAGAATGGCAGCGCATGAAGGCCCCATCCTTTCTTCGCGCCTGCCGAATAACTACACAGAAGCTGTTATACTTTGTAGTCTTCTTGGCTGCTGTCATTAGGGGTGCATACTTCACTTCTCCAGTAAGTACTTGAAACATTTTGAAGGTTAACTTATTGTAATAATTTTGCTACTTCATCATCGCAGATGAATTTTGCCCGGATGCTCCATCAGTAGTAGCGATTAAATCAGACAGTACCTGGACTGTTTTGACAGGGATTCAGATTTGTTAAACTTCAGTATATTTTAATATTAGAAACAACATTTAAACTTTCTGTAATTCTGTAAGCATTACCATAAGAGGAAAGTATGATGATAACCTTTCTAATAAATAATTAAATTGTTGTGCAGTATGAGAAATGGGACATTCTATTCGCAATAGGCAAACTAAAAAAAAATCTGCTTTATGCATTTGGATATTACTATAGCCAAGGAGGTATTGCGATTCTTTGTGTCAACAAAACTATTGAAAGTGTTCTATCGAAACTACATATTAAACTAAAATAGCAGTCTGTAGGTAGCTAGATAGCATGTAGTCAGCTTGTTGGCCATTGTTTTGTATTTGTGATGAAAAATAATGAGCTGCGGCATTATTTCTTTCTGGAGAACATAATACAAACATGTGTCTTTGGTATAACAGTAACTGAATGTTAAGAGGTGAACAGTGACATTTGTGTCTGACAAAAGTGCACCTGCAGTGTCTGCTGCCCTTGCGTTGCACACAAATGGTAGTACTTTGCTGACATTAGTCATAGGCAATTGGGCAACAGTCTATGATAACCGATGAGAATCACTGGATCTAATGATTCCTTTTGGTGGTATATACAGTAGGATAAGGCCCCCTCCGTAGTGCAGCGGTAGCGTTACAGTGTACCACGTAGGGGGCCTAGGTTCAAATCCCAGCAGGGTACTGGGTGTTATGTGTCCATCATCAATGACTCGCAAGTCGCTGATGTGGCGTTACCTAAAAAGTACTTGCAATACAGCGGCCAGACTCCCCCGAATGGGGCCTCCCGGCCAACAATGCCATACAATCATTATATATAACAGTAGGATAAAATACCAGCTAAGTTTATTTACTAAACATAGAAGGTGAACTGACTCAAGATTCGTCCTATTGAGTTCCCATCGTCTGCCATGCTAGTCGTTGCATCAGCACACAGTGCAACTGCAGCCAACACAATAAGCTCACTTCTACCTTGTTCTTCACCCACCTGGCAAAATGAATATATCTCTGAAGTACAAACATCAGAAAAGAAAATATGATATCTGAGACAAAACATTGTTTGCTAACCAAGTGACAAAGGGAAAAAGAGCGAAAAAAACCTTTACGTAGGAGGTACAGGTACACAAATTGAGAGGGACCCGGGATTTTGAGGCATCAGAATTGTCAATCCATTTTTCTATTCTTTTGGTTCTGCTCTAGCTGTTCTGACTTCAGTGGCTCGTGGACAGTTGTTTTATCATTTCAGGTATGCAGTTGTAAATAAAATAGAAAGAAACTTCCACATGTCTTTGCCTTTAAATATGTCTGCTTGTGTCTGTGTATGTATGGATGGATGTGTGTGTGTGCGCGCGAGTATATACCTATCCTTTTTTCCCCCTAAGATAAGTCTTTCCGCTCCCAGGATTGGAATGACTCCTTACCCTCTCCCTTAAAACCCACATCTTGTCATCTTTCCTTTTCCTTCCCTCTTTCCTGACGAAGCACCCGCCAGTTGCGAAAGCTCGAAATTCTGTGTGTGTGTGTGTTTGTGTGTTTTATTCATTGTGCCTATCTACCGGCGCTTTCCCGCTTGGCAGGTATGCAGTTGGTTACACAATGATTCTTTTGTTATGTTCAGGTTTAATTCAAATTGAAATTATTTGGGAACAGTCAGTTGGGGCACATGAAATTTTGAAAAGAAGCTTCATCTTTTGTAGTTGTAGGGAAAGTAAAGAATAGTGTACATGTAAGTGGAATCCTACTCCATTGCAATACTGTCTTTGATTTTTTTACCTGGTTCCGATGTTGTCTGTTAGTCTACCACGGACCAATTCATTTGTTAAACAGTCCTTACATCTGTTGATGATGCTGTGGGACTTAATACAGTGTCTCTGCCATAGTTACATAAAATTATACTCTGAGGTACTTTGCTGAAATTATAAGGTAAAACGTAATTATACCTACTTAGGCTGCATTAGACTTAAGACAGTTCCATAATTAGTGTTGTGATATAATGCTTAGTGACAATAACATTTACTGTTTCAATAAATTGTACTTAGACTGAAGAAGTTAATATTTTGTATCTACAGACTGCATTTGAAGAGGGGTGGTCAAGTAGCCTAATGAGTGCTTACTACCCCCTTGTTCTTTCTGGTGCATCCCTCATTGTCTGTTTCTGGGCTGAGGTAAGTACTAAAATTCTTTCAGCTTGCATATTTTGTCAAATGGTATATTTCTGTTAATAACTTTGCAATTTATATTTAAAAAAATATTTCATTCTGTTTCTGGACTTTGGGCTGTAATCTGGGGATTACGGAAGTGTCCGGTTCCACCCAGCTGCTCTGACCCGTCATCAGTATGGCGGAAATTACTATTATACGCGTCTCCAATAATGCGCCTATCATGTCACAAGATATACACAGCAAAAAACACGACAATACGTATAAATAAGACAATAACATCTCCCTCCAAATATACAATAAAACTAATGGGACAACCACGGGAAATTGGGGGTTTTACGGAGGGGACAAGCTAAATATAACAGTAAAAAAACATACCAAGACCCCGAAACACATAAAATGACGAACAAATAAAGTAATTGAAAAATCTACGAGAATCGGACACTTCCCTTGATCTATGTTGGTCAACCATAACTATTGATACAAAAAAAACCAACACATACAAGTACGAGAAACAAAACCAAAACCACAACGCCTCAAAAATTGAAAAGTCAAACATTCCTACATAAACGAAAACACATTCGGTACACAATAAATACACGAAACATTACAACTCGAGAAAAATAGAACCAAACAAACAATTACATACCACCAACATATTTTGGTGCTGCGAAGTACCTCGGCAAACACACACACACACAAAACCAGCTCATAGACTCCGCGCCATAATGACCTCACACCACAACACTCTTACGTCATAGCTCAAAGCAGACAGGTGCAATCGGACGCTTCCGTTGACCCGTAATCTGCAAACCATATTGCAGTTCAAATGACCTCACATAATCAACTGTTTCACGGCTCTGAAAGAATAAAATATGTTTCATTGCATACTATCTCTAAAGAGTACTTTTGTATACAGCTGTTACGTAAATGGGATGGCATTCATTAGATAAATAAGAAAAAAAGAGTGAGGTTGATGATTTGCAAGGGCCTTTTTTAGAGTGACTTGTTGGTTTTGACAGATTGATCGCATAACTTATTCATAATAATAGTGTAACACTCACTCACTTTGTAGATGAAATACGTGGGTGATAGACGTGATTGTAAACAAATAATTTAGTAAGTAGCTGAATGCAAAACTTCCTTGGTTATCTCTACCCTCTGCTTCATATTTACTTTGTGTGCTGAGTGGCTGTCTTATCATGTACACATATTGTGGAGACAAAGTACAGAGTGATTACTGAAGGAATTCAATAGTAATACCAACATTTTTGGGACTTCGAATGTCTAGAAAGTTTCTGAATCTACACACATTCCTATTTGTTTGTGCAGAATTGGCAAATATTTTGTCACCAGTAAATGTTTGTGTACGAGGGCCTGTGCCAGTAAAAGAGAGAAGTTGTTTATCAGTTTGCCACCTGTGCAAGATACAATGTTGTTGCCAGACAGTTAAATTTTGTCAGTTCGCCAAATATTTCAGCCTTATGTATAATTCCATCTCATAAAAATAAAAGGTGCCTCTCTTCGATTCAAAACCATAATTCTTGAATCAAAATTGGAATGATTATGTGACTTCCAAGAAGCAGTTATGGGCTAATTCATTTGCTAAAAACATAATTTGGGATACCACGTGGAACTAGTGAACAGGCAGCAACATTTGTGAAAATTGTTAACAGAAAAAAAGAAACCCAAATGAATCAAAAATTTTGGGATGTGGACCAGCAGTAGTTAAGATTGTAGCTCATGTGTTCCTTCTGTGATCAGAAAAGGCATGTGATGGACAGCTCAGTGGTATTTACACAGTCCAGTGAAACAGATATGTGAAAAGTTATGAAACTTTACAGTCGTTATTGAGTTATCACAAAGAATTGGGGAAACATTGCTTTGTCATTCGTAAAACTGTAAATCTACATAGAAGACACTCAAGACTGCATTGTTGAAAATTCATCCTCAGGCATAACTTTCACACATACAACAATATAATGAGACTTCTTGCACTACTATTAGTAATCTGAATTGGCTGGAAGAGTACAATATAGTATTCAAAGTACCTCTCTTATCACTCAAAAATTCCACAAAAGTTAATACAATTGAACACCATTGCAGTTACCTCAATTGCTATTTCAACATGTGAAATATCTACCTTGCAACATATGGAATCTGTGGGAAACATTTAAGACAACCTATTCCACACAACAGTGCAGTGCCGAATGTGCCTAACTGATTCACACGTCAGCTATCCTCTTTATATAATGCCAGCAGGTAGTCCCACATACGGTTGACGCACTTTGTCTTTCCCGCTCCATAAAACTTACTGTTGCAATGCTCATAAATTGTATTTTCATTATTACTTGAATTGTTTCCTGCTAGGAACAAATAACATGAAAACACAGGTTTTAAATACATTTACGAGTGTGTCAGGGGGGTCCGCACCCACACTTCCTCTCCCCTACTCCACTCTCTCCTCCCTTTCACCTTCTTTTCCGTCTCCCTTTCCATGTCTCTTTCCTCCACCTCTTCCCTTCCTTTACTCACTCTCCACCTCTACTCCCACTCCTCTATCCCCTACAGGTCCGGGGGTTAGAATAGGCCCGAGCTATTCCTGCCTGACGTAAGAGGTGACTAAAAGGAGTCTCTCACCTTTTGGCCTGCATTTGATGGTCCCTTGTAGGGTCTGACCTCCAGTTTTCAACATTTTCCTCAAGAGCAAGGGAAGGGCGCCTTACACGATGCATCTTGCATTGAGCTCTTTAGCCCACTTTCTGGTCGTGCCATTGCAGTCCTGCTCATCCTCCACCTCTTGAGCGAGGAAACCTTACTGAGTGTGTTTTCCTCCACCCACTATGCAGTGCCGTTTTCTGCACCGATGGGGACCTTCCCAGTCTCACGATGACGTTAATAAAAGTGAAGCACTAGTAACTGTACTCATATGAATGGAATGCCATCCATTAAGTACAAGTTCATGAAACTCATTGTTTTGTTAGGTAGTCTTTTCATTGTGGATGAATGACTTTGGAAAACATTGCTCCTGCCAGGTGCAAAATGCGTGGTGTAATTCGACTTTTATTTGCGAAAGCATCTACAGCTGCTCAGATTCATCTATAGTTATGCCCATTAGATGAGCCTACAGTGATTAGTGAGGAAAATGCTTGACAGCACGTTAGACTTCAGAGGTGGCCATACAAATGATTCTGGTCACGAGCGGAAAGGCAGGCCTAAGCGGACGAAAAATTACGATCAGGTTAAGTATTTGTGCTCAAGTTGATGAATTTCCCGGCCTTGGACGTCCCACTATTTGCATAGTTGCCACGAAAAATCTGATGTGGGTACCGAAAATGCTTGAGTGAATTTCATGCGAATTACCGTGTTTGGACTCTTATCGACATGATGTACATGACTTATTTTTCCCCATATTATTACCTGCGACAAGCAAAATAGCCAATGCAGTACCGCCATTGACAACACCAAACCGGAAAATTCAAATAATCTTTTAACTCAAGTCGAGAAATGGTGACTACTGTTTGCTGGGAAAAAAGGGGAAACTTTATCCACGGTAGTCCTCGACAACGCAGTCCAGCCACCATTGTTCTTATCGACGATAAGATCCACCATTTCCGCGCGGGACGCATCTACCATCCAACCAACTACCCTACACTCCCGACGTTGCACACAGTGACTGACACTCCATTTTGCACGTGGAAACAATGGTTTAGTGAGCAACAATTCGAATATGACGATGGTCGCAAAACCGCTGATGACAATTGGTTCAGTTATCAGGGACAAAACTGAACAGAGGGGATGAAGAAGCTAGTGCAGTCTTAAGAGAAGTGCGTAAACGTGTACGGTGAACACGTAGAAAAGAGATGAAAGCTTTTCGTAACGCATATGTTTACGATCGAACGGCTCTTTCGGAATGCTCTCTGTAACTGTCATAATTAGATTTACTGTAGTATCCGGATATTGTTAAGATTTATTGTATCTCCAGATAATTGCTGTGCAAACAGCCACAATCCGGTCAAAAGTAACTTGATTCGCTAGCTCACTGGACAAAAAATCGGTCGCCCCCACGAGACATTACACCAATACTCTGTAACGCCTCCTCTAGGATAAAGGCCACCATTCTGCAAGGAAGAGTGTCCACAAGTTTCTCCAGACATGCCATATACAGCTAAAACCATCCATTGTTGATTGAATCCCACCGAATGGTGGGGGGTAGTTGTTACTACGTTTCACCTTGTTTCCAACTATTTCCCCATACTTTCTATGCGGGTGATATAATGGGCCAGGGCAGGTGCGCTAGATGACAGAGAATTAATAAAAACAGGAATGTATGGACGCAAGCTGTGAACAGGGCGGCTGTTGTGAAACTTAAAATTTCCCCGGCGAATTAAATATTCGAAGAGATTTCGGAATTGCAACCGGTTTACGACCACCTTTTGCAATCCCAAAATCTCTTCGAACGGCAACTGTTGTCTTGGAAGGAGGGACCTGTGCTCTTTGGTCCATTGAATGCGTGCCGATTTATGTCTAACTGTGAATAAAGGACTTCTGCTAGGAACCCGACTTCAAATGTTCGTTGTGTACAGTTCCCTTCGCAATGTTGACTCGCATACCGGTTGAGGTGTACCTGTACTGGGTGATCAAAAAGTCAGTATAAATTTGAAAACTGGATAAGTCACGGAATAATGTAGATACAGAGGTAGAAATTGACACACATGCTTGGAATGACATGGGGTTTTATTAGAACAAAACACAAAAAAAATACGAAAGTTCAAAAAAGTCCGACATATGGAGCTTCATCTGATCAGAATAGCAATAATTAGCATAACAAAGTAAGACAAAGCAAAGATCATGATCTTTACAGGAAATACTCAATATGTCCAACATCATTCCTCAACAATAGTTGTAGTCGAGGAATAATGTTGTGAACAGCACTGTAAAGCATGTCCGGAGTTATGATGAGGCATTGGCGTCAATGTTGTCTTTCAGCATCCCTAGAGATGTCAGTCGATCACGATACACTTGCGATTTCAGGTAACCCCAAAGACAATAATCGCACGGACTGAGGTCTAGGGACCTGGGTGGCCAACCATGACGAAAGTGGCGACTGAGCACACGGTCATCACCGAACGACGCGCGCAAGAGATCTTTCACGCGTCTAGCAATATGAGGTGGAGTGCCATCCTGCATAAACATCGTACGTTCCAGCAGGTGTTTATCAGCTAGGCTGGGAATGATGCGATTCTGTAACATATCGGCGTACCTCTCCCCCGGAACGGTAGCAGTTGCAAAACCAGAATCACGCATTTACTCGAAGAAAAAAGTCCCGATAATGGTAGATGTGGTAAATCCAACCCATACCGTGACTTTCTCGTCTTGCAATGTCGTTTCCACGACAGTTCTAGGATTTTCTGTAGCCCAAATTCTGCAGTTGTGCTCGTTGACAGGCCCTCGGAGCGTGAAATGAGCTTCGTCGGTCCACAACACGTTACTCAACCAATCGTTATGTTCCGCCATCTTTTCAAACGCTCACACCGCAAATGCCCTCCGCTTCACTAAATCTCCAGGTAACAGTTCATGATGCCGATGGATTTGGTACGTATAGCATCGGAGGGTACGCCTCAGTGCCAAACAAACAGTAGTGCATGGAATGCTGGTCGGACGTGGGACTGCACGAGCGCTGACTTTCCCGTGCATAGACGAACCCGCTACAGTCTCCATTTTTTCCTGAACTGTCTCAGCAGCATTACGCCTTGTGCTCGGTCGGCCACTACGGGGTCTATCGTCTAAACAACCCGTGGCTTCGAACTTCGAAATCATTCTCGCCACAGCTGCATTTGTGAACGGACCTTGACCCGTTCGAATCCCCACCCTATGGCGATAGGATCGTAATGCTGAAGTAGCACATTCCCCTTCTGATAATACAGCTTCACGAAAAGTGCCTTTTCAAGTAACGTCAACTTGCTTCGACTGCTGGCGCATCCGATTCTCTCTCTCGTTAGAGCTCCTTTTATACACGATTGTCATGTGCAGTCACTGACGTTTTGCTGTTCAGCGCTATCTGTCGGACATTTTGTGAACTTTTTTTTTGTTCTAATAATATCCCATGTGATTCCAATCATGTGTGTCAATTTTTACCCCTCTATCTACGTTATTCCGTGGTTTATAAGTTTTCACATTTATACTGACTTTTTGATTACCCGGTATTTTCGGACAGCAACAATTGCTGTCGGGTTTGAAACCGCTTGTCACTGACAAGTTGAAACACACGTCTCTAGTCCATGTCAGTTAGGGTTCTTTTACGACAAATTCTCTTAACAGTGTGACGTGGCTGCGAGTGTTACACCATTTCTTGCTACACCACCAAATTGGGTAACAGCATGTTCATGGACACGTCCAAACAGAAATGTTCCTTCCGTCAGTCTGTCGCGTCTCCTCATCTTACTGCGCCTGGTTCCAGGTCTGTTGAGCCTGTATAGGAAAGCTGTACACTGCCGAATGGTCATGCCATGGAGTGCACGTGCGGCCCACGTGTCAGTGCAGCGCGGGTGCAGGCGCACCGGAGCGCAGCCCTCCGACTCGGGGTCGCTTGCCTCTCTCTGATCGATTGCAGAGCGCACTTCGCGCCTCCTTACAGATCTTTGTTCGCAACATCAGCGGCCGGCGAGGCGCGCGGAAAAATGTTCGCTTCCAGTGAGACGCCCTGCTCCCCATCCGCTGTCGTCCACGAAGTACCGTAGGGTGTTAGGTCGCCTTCCAGAAGGCTGAATCAGCGTTTTCCTCAACGTCATGACGCGTGACCGGTACAATATAGCGAGGCCTTTGTGTTCTTGGGCGTGCCACCGTCGTTGCACTGACGAACAGCTCATGCGCTTACACAATGCTTTTTAAGATAAGAAGTTGTTATGTACGTATACATACAAAACAGATTTTTACGAGTTAAGGAAGGTAATAAAAAATAAAAAACTCGAATAAACGCTGCAGCATGGTATTGTCAATAAACTTGGATATTCAAATCGTTGACCTTCTACAATTCATCATCATCATCAGTTATCTGCTATATTAGCAGGTCCTTTGCCTCTCCATTTTCTGCAATCCATTGCTTCCTTCTAAAGGCTGCTGTATGTTGTGCCGACCATCATGTCATCCAGTATCTGGAATCTCTTCCTTCCTCACTTCCTTTTCCCTTCTACATAACCTTCTAAAACTGTTTTTATCAGTCCTTCATTCTTTCTTAATATATGCCCAATCCAATTTCTTTTTCTTCTCTTTATTATATCTAGTAACTGTCTTTTCTCTCCCACTCTTCTCAGTACCTCTTCATTTTTTACCCTGTCCATCCAACTTACTTTCCATTCTCCGCCATGTCCAGATCTCAAAAGCCTCCAGCCTTTCTCTGTCTTTCTTCCTCATAGTCTATGTTTCAGCGCCATATAGAACAACACTCCATATAAGACATTTTATGAGTGTCTTTCTGAGTTCTCTGTCCAGACCGTTGCAAGAAAATTCTCCTTTTCTTGTAAAACACCTCTTTTGCCATTGCTATCCATGTTTTAATTTATGTGGTGCACTTCCAATCGGTGTCTATCCTGCTTCCAAGATACTTAAAATTTTGCACCTGTTCTAGTATTTCTCCATTCAGCATAATTTTTATTTCCTTATTTCCTCCTAGTGCCAATACTTTTGTTTTACTTGTGTTAATTTTCATTACATATTTTTTCCCGTTAGTTGCAATGGTGTCCACCAAATCCTGTAATTCTTTTTCCCCCTGTGGCTAGAAGGACCATGTCATCAGCAAACCTCTAACACCCTACCCTTCTTCCTCCAATTTCTACTCCTTTGTCATCTGATGATCATTGGTCAATCATATTTTCCAAGTAGAGGTCGAAAAGAGTAGGTGATAGACAGCATCCTTGTCTGACTCCTTTTCCTAGTCTGATCCAGTTTGTACTGCATCCTCTCACTTTAATTGAAACTTTTTGATTAAGATATAATGCATTTACAAGTCCTCTGGTTTTCCAGTCCACTCTCTTTTCCCTCATTATAGTCGGCAGCTTGGCCCAAACCACATTGTCAAGTGCCTTTCCTAGATCAATGAAGCACATATATAGGTCTCTTCCTTTTTCAATAAACCTTTCTCCCAAGATTCGTAGGAACCCTATTGCATCTCTGGTGCCCGTATTCCGTCTAAAGCCTCCTACAATTACATCTACATAAATACTCTGCAAGGTATTGTACTCTGCATGGCAGAGGTTACATCATACCGGTATTATTATCGATTTTCTATTGCATTCTAACCCGTGTTGAGCGAGGGAAAAATGACTTGTCTAAATGCCTCTGTGTACGCACCCTAATTTTTATTTTCAAGTTCCCTACGCGACATGTACCGTATTTTACGGACAGCAAGACGCACCCTAATATTTAGGCATTTTTTTAAAAAAATAACGTTTGTATCATTTTTATTCTTAGATTGCAAAACCAGACTAAAAACATCTTAACTTATAGAACCGAACTGACCTTTAAAATCCCTGCAAATAGCGCCACCTATCTGCTCTTGAAACTTTAGGGGCTGAAGCGGGAATATGCCACGCTGTCCCACAACAAATTCCACATTTTTTCAACTGAGATTGACATTGCGTTAGTTGTTGAACGCCCCTTGTGTACCCCGCGAGGGCTGTTAACGATACTAAACACTAACGACTCTGATACACTTTGGTGGCCGTCGTACCTGTCACAGAGAACTGCAACCCTTAATCATTTTCATATCTGCCGATGGTGCGTTCCTGCCACATCTCTGCAGAATCCATCTTTATGTCTGGACTATAAATCCGACAGCATGTCGTAAGGGCAGTTACAGTTCATGTTATTTAAGACTTCGCGAATAATTCTTTGGGAAACGTTACAGTTTCCGCAAATGAAAACGGCTGCGTGTTTTGCAGTTATGTCGGAAGAACAGTAGACAAGTCCACAGTCAGATAGTGTGGGATTTCAGTTTCGTGCAAAGCTTGTAGGCAGTTTCTTGATACAAAAAAAAAAAAAAATTAAAACTGTAAACTTAACAAAAATGCAAAATGTTCTCGTGATTCAGTCAGTCGTACCATGCAAAAACCAGGAACCAAGGATGCAGTAGGATATCAAATGCAAACGATTAGGTCCAGTAGTGGGCCAATCAAATGGAAGGATTCACTTGTAGGATGAAAAGCAGAGTTTGTCTAAAGCATAGATTTACACTGATGTGACAGTGACAAGTCATGGGACAGCGATATGAACGTGGCAGTATCGCGTACACAAGGTATAAAAACGCAGTGCGTTGGCGGAACTGTCATTTGTACTCATGTGATTCGGGTGCATAGGTTTCATTCGTGATTATGGCCATACGACGGAATTAACAGACTTTGAAGGCGGGTTGGTAGTTGGAGATAGACGCTGTAATATTCCTCGCTTTGCAGCCATCATATTCATGTACGAGCTCTTCTTAGAGTATTTGAGAAGACAGAAGTGGCAAGATATAATGTGATGTAGGTACCGATGGCAGATGGTTTGTTCGGTACGGGTCTCGGGTGAGAGAACCCGCCTAAATAGTGGTCATTCAGCGCGATTGGCTATTGCGTTCCGAATTTGCGCGCCAAAATGATAATTTCTGTTATTCATATTGTACAAACTAAACAGCCTATTTACTTGCATTTCACATGAAAGGATCTCCCAATAGTGTTATCATTCCATTAGTTCATAAGTATGCAGAATGACAAACAACTGCTAAACGAAAAGGCAGACGAAGCACTTCGGTAGATCTTCGGATCGTGCGAAGTGGTTTGGCTGTAAGATCAGAGCTGGTTCGGCAGTGTTGAACAGACATGTTGTCTGCCGCGGTCGATGTCAGATAATATTTCATTAGCAATCCATGGTTTTTAAAAATAAAGCTGGTTCGGCAGTGTAGGAGGACAGACATGTTTGTCAGTCGCGGTATCAGTTAATACTTACTTTGCAATGTGTAGTTTGTAAATGTGAGAGCTGTAAGTATGGAAAAGAGCAGTTCATTTTTTTTTTTTTTTTGAGGAAGACAAATTATTTGTGACTCTAAAGTGGAATGTAATTGTGCAGTTTATCGTGTTCTTCTAATAAAAAGCGAGTGGCATCCCGCATAAACCAACTTATTGAAAATTTAATTGTTCACATAAGATCAATCAGTTCTTAGTTAAGGGTTTCTTACCATCTCAATATAACGGATTTACGACCTACTTGCTGTTTTCTGCGCAGGGAACAACTACTATACAAGACTACAGGTTGGTGAACATTTATTAGAAGCTAAGCATTCCACTCAGGGCGGTGGAAGCAAATAAGCACTTTGCGTGTACTGAAGTCTTTGTACAGCTGAGATGAGTGAAACGTTATCCGTGGTAACACAGAGCAGGTATGAAAGAGAGAAATATTTTTGAGGGAATGGTTTATCATACGCACGTTTAATTATTCCTCCCTCCCTCCCCTTTCCCCTCATTTTTTCAGCTTACAGTAACGCATCGTTTCGGAGCCGAGAATACCAAATTTTAGGCTTTACCTCTCACCACTGACAACGCAGTGAGCGACGGCGTTCACTTAACGACTGATACAAGCGGGGTTTGCTTAGAGTTGTCAGTGCTAACAGACAAGCAACACTGCGTGAAATAACCACAGAAATCAAAGTGCGACGTACGACGAACGTATCCGTTAGGACAATGCGGCGACATTTGGCTTTAATTGGCTATGGCAGCAGACGAGCAACGTGAGTGCCTTTG
Source organism: Schistocerca gregaria (assembly GCF_023897955.1). Lineage (NCBI taxonomy): Eukaryota > Metazoa > Arthropoda > Insecta > Orthoptera > Acrididae > Schistocerca > Schistocerca gregaria. The sequence goes on along the minus strand of NC_064925.1, from coordinate 523,640,121 downwards.
CTAGCAGCACATCGCCTCTTCTTGAGTCATGAACATATCGGTTGGACCCTATATAAATGGAAACCCGTGTCCTGTTCAGATGAGTCCGGATTTCAGTTAGTAAGACCAATTGTGTAGTGTTAGAGTGTGACACAGACCCCATGAAGCCATGGACCCAAGTTGTCAACAATGCACTGTGCAAAATGGTCGTGGAAGCAAAATTATATGCGCTGTAAATGATAGCGTTGGGCTGCGCGGTGATCGTTTGCAGCCATTCACGAACTTAATGCACAATGCGCGTTCAGGTGTCCATACACCACCTCTTTGCGCAAGCAGTCTGCTATGCATCCCCTTCTTTGCTCGAGAGTTTGTGCCGCGTTTATTGTGATGAAAAGGCAACAGCGAAGAAAAACATCAGGCGACTGTAGGTAAAAAAAAGTATCTAAGCAACAAGGTACGAGAAATTCAAAGTGACAGCGACGTTATATTTGGCTGAGCACACGATCATCACCAAACGACGCGCGCAAGAGATCCTTCACACGTCTAGCAATACTTTGGCTTTTTTTTGTTCTAATAAAACCCCATGTCATTCCAATCATGTGTGTCAATTTTTACCTCTATATCTACATTATTCCGTGGTTTATTAAGTTTTCAAATTTATACTGACTTTTTGATCACCCGCTAATAGCACATAAAATAACTTAAAGCATAATCTCAACTTACTACATAACACACAACAAGCAGCAAAACAGCGCAAAAGATTTCGACATTATTCGGAAGCAATGCACATTACGCACGGTCTCCAATTTGTGTAAATAATGCATGCACAAGTTCGCATGCGTTAGTTACACTGTTGGCAATGTAAGCGCATTCATGAGGTTGGAAAAAAAATCGTTGAGTAGACGCACTCCCAGAAGACTCTCGTGCGGCGCACACTACGCATTAGGACTTCGCTCGATTGTACCAAATAAGACTACCAAGTGATATTGAACAAAGAATGGCCACATTTTCTTTGACTCACTATAGTGTGTCACAGAGATGCTGAAAGGTCTGGACTGGCAGGTGCTCGATGATGGACACCAATTGCCCCGCGAAATCCCGATTATAAAGTTCAGAATCCAGCTTGGTCAGAGATCTAGGGATATGCTACAACTCGTAACATACAGTTTTCGTAAGAATTACAAAGACAAGATTTAGAGTACACCTAGGCAAATAAGCATCTTCTCACGCTCCATACACGAAAGGAAGCGGAATACGCCTTAATAAGTGGTACAAGCGGAAGTATGCAGTTCCACATTTTTCGGAGTGTAGATGTATTTATGCGTGTACTCTTTGTTCTGAAATAGGGCAAGCGACAGCTCGCGTCCTCATTTAGATTTCGATAGGTGGTACGTGAAGATCACATACGTGTCAGTCGCGTGTGTTTTATCTGATCCGACCCTTGCCTCCCAGATGACGAGGGATAATTCGGCCCTGACCCCCTCGGGCAAGCACAGGGCTGTGCCCCACAGGACTCTCTCTCTTCATTTGTGTGCAGCCCCTTGGCGCCGGACAGCTCGTCCATCACTGCTGTCGGCACGTGTTAGTGCGCGCGTCCACCAAACCTCGGCACCCCGTGGCCTGCGTACGATGCACTCGGACAAATTGCTGCTCGCTGGTGACGATTTCAGCTCGACGGTATCACGTTCATTTCCGGGGCGTGTATCTGCTATATTTGGCCAGCTGCTTATCTCCATATTTCCTGCACCGCCGCCCAGTCCATACTTCCAACGTTTCTCGCTACGTGACGTATTGAGCCGTGTCTGAAGAACAGCCGCCTTCAGCATACGACTTTGCCCAGCGTCTGCGTTCCGTTTGGCATCGAGAGTAAAGTTAGCTTGCAATCACTGTTTCGGTTATTGTCTCATCTGTCGCCTCACCCATCACATGTTTCGAACGGATGAATCATGAGTTAACATGAAAGACGAAGAATAAAATTAGTGTCCTGTGCGAGGTTGGCAGGCATGGTACGATGCGCTTTATCATGTTGATAGTTAATGACAATAATTTACTCAAAAGTATGTATAACTATCACAACATTTGTAGTCGTTTTGATCAACAGTCTACAGTGGTGTTATTTGACGGCATACACCATCATAACGGCTGACAATTTGGCGGTATGATGCGGCAGTGTATGGAGATGAAAAATCCCATGATTGGCTTGAGGTCATTATTCTGTATAATAACGCAGTTTTTAAAGCGGCTCCTCATTTGATCTCACGAAGGTGAGCAGACCTCACTAGAGCCCCTTCCACCGCAGAAAAGTACGAAAAGGGCAGTGGGAATCGAACGCGGTACCTAAAAGTCACTAGGCAGCGTTGCTTAACTACCACGCCATTGAGGCGACGTAGTACGGCCAATTTCGTATCCGGGAATAGTCGTAGAATGCTCAGCGCAGCCGGCCGTTGTGGCCGAGCGGTTCTAGGCGCTACAGTCTTCTTAGGATTAACTCTCAGAACCTGTTTAATGCACCATTTTTGCACAATGTCCAAC